>NC_138655.1:125186063-125481063 GCF_964273445.1 Streptopelia decaocto | reverse complement strand
CAAAGCCACAGATTCCTGAACTCCAGTAAAACAGGAAGCGTAAATATTTCTAGTTGTTTGGAGAAGATGTTATTTATGAGCTTGGTTAAATAATGTGCATGTCTCAGGTTTTTCTGCCAGTCTTTCTGTGAAAGGTGCACCTGTGAAGGGTGTCTTTCTAATTTGGCATCCTGCTGTTAGGGCACTGGTGAGGCCCAGGCAAACTGGACACAAATTTCATTTTACTCTCGTATCAAGAGCCCCCTGGAGAGATATGTCTTAGAATATTAGTGTCTTCAGCAGCACAGCCATTAAAGCAAGCACACAGGGAATCACCCATCTGCACGGGCTTAAGGATAAGAACATTGCTGCAGAAGCTGATCCAGACTGATGTTGCTATTTAATGTGGCTTCTAGCAAACTGTGAATAAAACTCTTGGCTTGCAGATGACAAGTTACAATGCTAGACTTGCAAGTTCTTTCAGGAAACCAAAGCAGACACAACTGCAATCAGGCTGCGTTAAGCCAGGTCTGCAGTCCCAATACACTGCAATGACTGCAGGAGAAGAGATTGATTCTTTTGACAATGTCAGTGGACACAGACATCTTTTGTTCATATCACGTACTCCCTATTCACTTTTCTTCCATTTCTTTATGAATCATAAATACCAGTGATTAAGAGCATTGCTCACTTTTGCAGGTTTTGAAAGTACATAAACACACAGTGCTGCTTCATTACGTGATGGGCTACGGCTTCCAGAGACCAGACAGTGCAACCAGCAGAACCAGACAACTCAAACTTCTCCATGCAGAGCTCTTGGGATGGATGGCTCTGGGATGTCTGTGCTCCACTGACAATTTGAGGATTAGTGCTCCTGTGGCTGGTGCAAGGGAGCCATACTGGCAGTGTAGCTGTGCCCTGGGGACTGGGAGCCAGAGTTTGGATCTGTACTGCCCGCACAAATGAGCCCAAGTCTAAGGAGTAAGCCTTTGTCAAAACTTGAGTAATCACATTAAATCAATGAAAAAACCAATTAGCTTAAAGTAAGTAATGGTCAAAGTAATTTTTAGCATCATGAGTACTTCTAAAAATTACCCCAAACCTCAGACTTATAATTTGCAACTGATTGATCATAATTTGCGTGCAATAAAGGGGACAACATTTTCAAATGTGACTAGTACTTTTAGCATCAGCTGTTGTCTGCCCAACTTGAAAGCTGCTACTTTTTGGAAACTCTTTTAAGAGTAGCTACTGAAAATCATGCTTCCCATCATTCAAATCAGGTAACTGGAAGGATGTCTGAAATCTCTGGTTGCTTTTAAACATTTTGGCTTTGGAGAAGACAACACTGCTCATTTTTAAATATATTTATTATTATTATTATTATTATGTAAGAGATAGTTGGCAGCAGAAAGGAGGAATTCAGCTTTCTGTCAATAAATTGATATCAACAGCAAATGTCCATTTAAGCCATACATTCTTCTCTGGTACTCTAACCTGAAGCACAGTCTGCTTGCTGAAGTGACTGCGAGTAAGGACTGTTTGGTTGGTGTGCTCACAGCATAACACATTTGAGGGAAGGTTTTCCCCTTCTTCACTCTAGCTTTAGGACAATGCCTTCTCTCATCATCCCTTTAAAAGTGTGGACAGCCAAGGCACTGATTACCTAATAAGTGCAGAGTAAGGGAAGTGGAAGTAGCTTATGTGTGTGGCAGCTTTTTTCATTTGTGTGATGCCTCCTGGCACTGCGGATAAGCAGCCTGCACTCAGTGCAAGACTGAATTGTCACCTTTGCAGGGCTTCACATGTAGCATTCGGTGTGTCACACGGGCCTATGTGAATCTTTAAATTTTGTGAAGGGACAAATACTGCTTTCCTTTATACCATGGTGAGCTAAGCCTTTCTCTCACCTGTTTCTCCACCTGTTCTTTTGCATACACAGGAAAAGCAAAGAAAGGCCTTGAAAGACACCAGCACTAAAGTGGTCTGGGCCATGCTTTTGGTGAGGAATGCAGGAAATATTCATTCATCAGCAGGACTTACCTGCTGCTCAGGGTGATGTGAAGTCGCTACAGAATTCATGGACAGAGATAGATTCAGACTGAGGGAAGCATTTGTGCAAATACTGCAGTCAAGCGGAAAGAGGAAGTGTGTGTGCTAGCACATGTGCCTAAGTTTAGCCCAAAGCCCCCCCAAAATACAGATTTGAAATAGAGAGGAGACTCAGTTCTGAGATTCGCCCTGAGCCTTCCTGTGTATCGATGTAGAAACTCCTGCCGGTATAAAGCTCTAAGCATGACTCCTCCACGCTTGCTCTGATGCAGCTTGCATTCAGGGCACTCTGCTCTTTTCCTTGTGCTGATAGTCTGTTCTATTCTTTGTCCAGGTTTTTCCATGCAATCTGAATACTCCTATGGGGGTGATTCCAATTTTGGGCCGTATTCAGCAGCCAGCACAGTGCTGGAAATTATCACTGCAATGCAAACACCTGGCAAAGTGAGCTGAAGTGCACCTCTAGTGTCGTGAAAACTCATTTTCAGGATATCGACGATCCTTGCAATCAAGGAATATTTTTGTCAATGGGACTTTATTATATTGCTCTCTATGATGCAGTTGGGGAATTGGTATAGGGGGACTTCACGTAACTTTTGATTGGATACCTGAAAGAGGAAATAATTTGCTATTAAAACTATACAAGCAATTCAGTACAATAAAATTAATCCGGAAACTTTGGGTTTTTCAACACATTTGCTTGGTTTCAGAGACATCTTCTGTTTACCTTTCCTACTCCATGGACATTTGTACAATTTCATTCTGCTCTCTCAAATGTTTGTGAGAATTAAGCTTTAAGCTGAAGATTAACAAAAGCAGATATTTTTCTACCCTTTATTTTATTTTTTTAAAAATTTTTAATATGGGTGTAAGAAAATCAACTGTGACTTAAATTCAGGTACCGTGAATAGTAGTATTTACAAAAACCTTGAAGAAAATGTTTCCCAGTGATTTGCCAGAGTATTCTAGTACAAGTCTTGTACAAGGAGAAGCAACAGAGGGATGGTTCAATGATGTAAAAAATTCTCCTTTCCTCTTCTGGAAAGGCCCACCACTTGAAGTGCACAGACACAGAGTGATTTTCACGGATGTGTGCACTTTACTTAGGTATGTTAATTTTCATGCGATCTGTACTGCTGCTGATACTGCTGTTGCTTGTAGACAAGTACCAGCCATGTGTTTATTGTTGCTCATCTCCAGAACATGTTCTGCACATTCCCCAATTAACCTTCACACCTCCACTAAAAGAGATTTAAATATTGTCTTCATTTTACAGTTTGGAAAAAATGAAAAAACCTGTAAGTCATACACTTATGAAAGTCCAGGTGACAAGCACGAAGAGCAGAATAGCATAGATGTTACTCTATCATTTGAGAGTACTTTTTAAAAATCTAATTGAATACTGACATAGGTAGTCTGAAAAGACTCTAAGAAATGGTTGATGGGTGGAAGGCCACCCAGGAGTGAAGTCTGGCTCTTACAAACATGGGAAAGGTCCTTTCCTTTGCTTTGTGGAAAAGGGGGACTGGAATAGGAAAGGATGATGTGGAAAAGGTGGGAATGGAGAATGAGATTGTATAGAGGAGCCTGGCATCTAAGTATGTGGAGACTTTAGAAGACTTGAACACATTGGAGCAGAAGGATTCATGGTAGAATATTCTGTTTGTGAAGCATAAACACATTTTGCAGTATCAGCATGTGATTGCTTATGGCAGTAATTCTCAACTGTATCTGTCAGGCAGTATATTACTTCCAATATTTTCTTTCTACAGGTGTCTGTTTCATCAGCTGTGAAGAAGAATCACATATAGTCACTAGCGGTTCATCAAAGGCTTGAGATCACAATTATATGGTTAGATGTTTCTCTCTTGTTGTACATCCTGTCCCATAAAGGTTAAGAAAATTACTTGAAATGATGGTGAGGTACATGCAGGTTGAGCTACTCCACCACATTGATGCATGTTGCATGTGACAATGCTGTCTCTCTATATGATAACATTGCCATCTCGCATACTGACAGGAAGAATGAAACACTTAATGAGCAACTAATGATATTGCAGAAGTTCATCCAATTAGAAGTTCATAGGGGAACCATGCTCCTTTTCCTTGGATCATTACTTGTTACAGAACTCCAGCTGGTGCCAGCAATGGTTTAACTCACTCCTCTTGACTTCATTCCTTGGGAAGTCATAATGATTTATTACAGTAGCACCTAACATGCCTTAGTTTTTGTTTACTAGCCTGGAAAGTCTAGCGTGTAGTAAGGAAAGGCATGGATTTTCAGTTGACTGGCTATGCTGTACTGGTTCTCCATGTGAGGTAGTCTACCCACCTTGGAAACTGGAGGAGGCTATCTTATGCTTAATGCACAAAGTCATCTCACTGCACTGGAGGCATCTGTTTGAGGCATCTCTGGAGCTTTGCAGCTGGTAAACATCTCTCTGAGTCCCAGGCCAATGGCTCAGCTCCACACTAACCTTTCTCCCATGATAGTGGCCTAGAAGGCTCAGATTTGACCAACCTCAGGATAATATAATAGTCTAAGAAACACTGTGGACCTTCCTGAGGAGACTTTATGGTTTAAATGCCAACTATACCTTCTTAATCTGTGAGATTTTTCTTAATGTTAGAAATGCTATTTTGTAAAGAATATGGTGGTCATTGCAAGCTTTACTGAATAATGAAATAAGAGGCCAATGCAGCTGTGTGAGATAGGGGAATAGATGAGGTGAACCAATTATTCTCCTACCAGCCACAAAAAGTCTGTTTATATATGAGTTATGTAACCCAAGCTGACACTTCACCAGGCAATGCTTCAGCTGGAAATTACGAACACCTTTCCCACCTCACCACACATGCTATTTATCAAGTCCAGGGATACAAAAATACAACTTTGAGGATAGGTATAAAGAGTTTTTAAGAGCCAGGTTGAGAATCTGTGTTGATATTGAACTCACAGGTAGTTTAAAGACATTTTTGTCTGGCCTGAACAAATGTCAGGTGATGTGTCAGGATGTAAAATGAAGAATAAAATAGGCAAAACAGAGCTTTTAGGTAGAGATGTTGGTTAACTGTACTTAAACAGTCTTTTTGTTGCAAGCCACTGAATACCTTGGTAGATAATCTGCCCTGAATGTACCGCCAGGGCAAGTTTTGTGCTTTGTAGAGTAAGAAAATAATGTCTGGAAGGAACAAGTCTGTTCACCCATCGCTCACCAGCAACATGCAGAAGTGGAAGCTACATGGTGGTACCAGGGTGCTGCAAGGGCTGGCAGGCCCAGGGGCTGGACCCAGGGCAGGATGTGTCCCCAGCCCATAAAGGGGGTAAGGCTCAGTGGGGTCTGTGGCCTGGCAGACCCCAGGCTGTGCTGAAATCGGGGCTCCAGGTGTGTGGGGCTGGTCAGGGCCAGAGAGGCCTGTTGGGTACCTTGGGTCTTGACACACTATGGGCAATTCAAGGGTTTTTGACAGATCTCTCCACTCTCTTTTGTTTTCCCTCTAGGAACCAGCTTTCCAAGATGTTCCCCTCAGATATATTCGCAGCTAGACTTATGAGTTCTTCAGCTCCTTTTATGTGCCACAAAGCAGAAAAAGGAGACACCCTTCAGCTACTACTCTTCTCTCACATCTGCACCATCAGAGTCAGAAAGAATGTTCTAAAATTAAAAGAATGATAAACAAATATGTTGTTGACGTGCAAATGGCAACATGATTTTAATATTAGCTTCAGGCTTTGACTTTATTAGCATTGGTTATTAATGATAAGTGTAAAGTAATTATGTAAATAATTATAATAATTTTTATTATTAGCATCATTTGCCAGGTGGGACTGTCTTTTCCTCAGGAGTTAACCCACTGAAATGGCCAAAGAGAATGTAGGTTTCCCGTCTAACTCGGTCAGACCTCACTTGCTTCAGACCTTGCTATTTCCTCCATTCATGCTGTAAAATGAGGTTATGTTTACAAATTTGACTTTATTTTTAAAACATTTCGATGAGTTTCAGTATATGCCCCTGTCTATGACAGCAGTAGCCTGGAAAACCTGTGCCTAGGGCTGCCTGGTGTCACCACTGGAGCAGGCTGAGTACAGGTGGTAAGGGCATTTTTCTTTCCTTTAGATGAGAAGCCTGTCAGGAATAACAGAACTGTAAATAAATCTGTTCCGTGGACAGATTATGGTCTAATTAGAGATTTGTGAAGTTCTTGTTCTAATTTACAATCTCTGAATTTTCAGGGAGTTTTGCTTTTGAGCAAATGCAGAAGTTCAGTATGAAACTTGACTCTGGCCATTGAACTGCCAGTGGTTTCCACACAACATCAGTGACTGACCCAGATCAGCTGAAAATTTCTCTCACACAGCACTTGGGTTTAGGTTCAGGGAAAGTTCACGTATCTGTCCATTGTGCTGAGGTTCTGAATTATAATTGCAGATTTGCAGCATTCTAATTTTATTGTCTTTAAACAATGCTGTATTTAGGCTAACTTGTGTGTGTTTCTGTGTTCGGTGTAAAAAAAAAAAGATTAAAAAAACCCTTCTAGATTTACAGAAGAGATTAGGGTATTATTTGCCCTCTTACAGAAGCCTCTATTTTCTCATGTCAAACCTGTGAAATAGGCTAAGTAATTTTTCTTTTTTCCATTTTGCTTATGTTTTCTTATCTTCACATCCCAACCAATACAGCTTAGCTGTTCAGGAGTCTTTAGTTCAGGCATAAACTAAAGCATACAGAATTTATATGATTTTGGGTCAAGGGATAATTTTATTATAGGGTTGCAAATAAAACCCCTATTTACTGACATCTAAGCTTATGTTTTGGTGTTGAAGCTTCCAAGGGACCGTGGCTGGGATGGGATTTGAAGCCTTGGGGCTCCACAGAAAGGACCACACCCCACTTATATCCGTGAGCTATACAGACACCTTCTCTGCATGGGAAATTAAATCTTCATTGACAAAAACTGTTGAGAAAATAAAATATTGATCTTGCTTGTGAGACTTTTATGTTAGTCAATTAAATTAGTACAATACCTTTCCTACTAGTAAAATAAGAGTGCCATTACTATATGGAAATATAATGTTCCATAATATTTTTATTGTGAGACAGGGGATACCTCTTACAGCACTCAGAAGTACAGTTTATACATGACTATAAAGTTAGTTGTGATCCATAAACAGCAGATATAGATCTCAGATATAGCTTTGAAAATCAGTTTAAAGGAAAGTGCCTTATTCTCTTCGCAATATCATATCAAAGTAGCATCATTTTAAAAAAATCATAATCTCTTCTAATTTTTTTATACTGAAAAACAATGAAACATCATTCTAATATTTAAATTGGAATATGAGTCTGACAATATTTTTGCTACTGCGTCTTCTAAAATTAAAAACCCTTTCAAAACTAATAATTACCCAGAATCCATGTCTACTGCAGCTAGACACATAAATGTACAAATATGGGCATACATGAATGGCTAGTGAAACATAAGGGACCTAATACAACTGAGATTTAGGTGGGAGAGCTGTGTTGCAACGTGACTATTTCTCTACCAAATGATGAGATGTGAATATGATTTGGCAGGTGCAAATGACATCTGTGGCCTCCTTTTTTTACCAGGCTAGTTCTTTCTTTCCCTGAAATTGGTACTTTCTTGGAAGCACCTCTAGTTTCTGGTGTACTCGTGAGTGTATAAATAAGCAACCTAGGCACCCAGCTGTGGATACTTACTTATGGGTATGTCTTCCACCCAGTTTTGTTTGAAAAGCAAGCTTTTACCAAGCAAGTTTATTGTATAATATAGACAGGAAGCTACTCTGTCTTGTATAAGTTGCTTGGAATATGGAACATACCTACAAAATAATAAAGAATTTTCATTTTAAAGTATTTGGTAACATATTGTTTGAAATGTGGAATCCTGGCACATCTTCTCACTGCAATTTCTCCCTGTCCCCTCCCTCCAAAACTGTCCCAAACGTGCCTTAATAGGGAAAACAGAGCATATTAGTGTACTGGGATACAAATAGCAGCTGCTATTATGATCAGAGAGTTCATAATATAGTTTAATAAAACAACTGTTCAGTTGTTTCACTGATGCATAGGAGAGTACATCCTATACAACTGCCTTCCATGTATCTGAGTAGCCAGTGTTCACTCTGCTTCTTTCCACTCTTTCAAAACATCATTAATAGTTCCTGTGAGGTTGGCCTTTTCATCTGAAAACTGTGTCTTTATAACCCTTATCTCTGCATCAGCTTCACTGTAGTTCCAAACTTTGGCTTTGACCATCCTGTTAGCAGGAATGAACTCTATGGCATCCATCAGAGTTAGAGGTTCTTCACCATAGAGCTGTTTTCCTTAACAGAGCTTAAGGGACAGGGCATGAGGACTGAAGTCTTCTTTTTCAATGATGGGACAGTCTTTCATAGCTAATTTGTGAGCTACCCATTTGGAAGCCCTCCCCAAGTTAGCTTTAAAGACAGATTGCATGCTTGCAGAATGAAAACAACAAACTCCGGTTTCAAAAAGTGTAAGCTGGGTTGCAGGAGCATATTCTTTTTAAAATGTATCATGCCTTCGACCTTTCCCAGTGTATATAATCTCTTAAAAAACCCATTTAATTCTTCTCATTTTTTGTTATTTGCAAGAATAAACTATTTATATCAGGGGCAAAGGTTTTATTATGAAAATTGGTGCAATTTGATAATACATTAGAGAAGGAGTAAACATTCGTAATGATAGCAGTTAAAGCACTGAGTGCATAGCAGACAAAGATTCAGGAAGTGAGAGACACATCTCTCTAGTAATAGCATGTATAAATAGCCCACAAACAGTATATGGTCCATGTTATAGTCTGATGGGTATAGCTGTTGCATGATAAGTGGGTTTATTTAGCCCATGGTCATTCTCCTCTCCAGCAATCTGTGAGCTACAGACATATTTTTCTTGAGGGGTTGATCTCAGGGAATTCTTCACCACTCTGAAATTTTTGTTTTCCATAAACCTGTAAATATATAAGAGATAGAAAGGATTGCTGATTATAGATTGCTTTCAGTGACATTTTGATGAACAGGTTTCAATAATTATTGAACTTCTAAGTCATCCAATATTATCTTTTACGAGTTTTGGACACAAGACCTACCTGAAGCCTCATGCACACAGATACAATTAAAGGGCTATTAATTAAATGATCAGTAAATTAGAAAGGGTTGATTTGTATTAAGAAAAACTTCAGAAGGAGTAAGATATGTCAACTCTCATATATATATCTTACATCATTCTTCACATCATCTGTGAACTTGACCCACAAGCATTATCTCAGACATCTAGTTACTATATTATGAAAGAATTTTTCCACAGTTGAAACACTAAATAATGCATAAAAGACTTATTTCCAAATACTGCAGTGTAGTTACATCAAGGATGCATCCAGAAGTATTTATAGTTTGCATGCTGCTGAACTTTTCCTTAAAATAAGAACCCAAAGCAAGAGATACCTATTTACAAATTATTTTGGTGCATGCTAGTTCAGTAACTGGCACCACGTACAAGCAGACAGCCTTCTACCAGTTGTACTTTCTTACTGGCTTTGCAGAGTCAGAAGTAGTTTGTGCTCTCTGCTTTGATTAAATGCTTTTATTTAGTACTGTAGCAATTTCATCTCTTTCATTTGTAAAACTCAAGCTGTTTGGCTTTCTTGCCTCACAACTCATGTGCGTTTTAGTGACATCTTTCATTTCTTACTTACAGACTGGAATTGTGAGCTGTAGTGAAATCTAGTTTGGTTTTAACCTAAGTGTAAAAGGAGCAGAATTTAATTTTCTGTAGTTTTTTTTTCCTTTCCCAGTGAAAAGCAAGACGTTCTTCCCTTTCTTTTGGGTTATGACTCACTTCTCCAGATTTTGTTTTGATCTGAGCAATTAGTGGTTTTTTGTCTTTTATTCTTTATTTTTAGCAGCCAGAGTCTATCTCCCACTTAGTTGCTGACATAAAAATATTAGCAGAAAGATGTTGCTTCAAAGGGTAAAGAAAAACCATTCATAAAAATCTCAGTGAGGATTAAGTGGGATTCATCGAGGAAAGATCAACTGTTGAAAAGGATTGTTTTTAAACATGTTTATAGAGTACTTTAAGAATACAGCATATTCCCTGTTCCAGTAAGCTCACGGCTCGGTGCGGGGAAGAGAGATGAGATGACTGGTGGGGGAAAAAAGGAATGAAGGTTCTTCAAAGGAGGGAGTTGAGGGAGGAGTGAGAAGTTTTTTTGGAGTATAGGAAATGTGTGATGGTGCCGCACACGGAAGGGGACACAATGTCAGGAATGAGAGGAGGCGCCTAAAGAGCTGAGGGAGCCTTTAACAGACCTCATCACAGTGTTGGCCTGTTCCTTTGCGAGTGAGACAAGGTGTGGAGGAGGCTCGAGACGCACTTCTAGCTCTCCATCTCCTTAGGAGCTGTGAAATCTTATGAAAACCTGTTTCCTTTTGAGTTGCCTTGTGTAAAATTAAGGGGGATATTGGTAGAAAAGATTGAGCACCTCTATTTTTATGGAAAAGATGTACTACATGGCTAGACCTAAGAGTAATAGCTCACAGGCATTATTAGCTGGGGTGAAAAACAAGATTCTGAGTTTGTGCACAGACAGGGATGACTCTCTACTCAGCCCTTGAGAGTGGGAAAACCAAAACAGAGTTAACCCAGAGCAATAGATGTTGCATTAGGACAGAGGAAGCTAATAAGGAGGAAATCCCACCTCCATTTAGGGGCCAATAAGGTCTTGCAGGGCTCCCACAGCTGCTGTTTGTAGGCTTATTGGGCTCAAAAGGTGAGGACTGGGTTGCTTCATGAAGGCCAGCTGCTGGATATTAGGGCAATCAGGGGCACAAAACCCACAGCATCTCCATGTGGTGTTGAAAGTTCTTAAAAGCCAGAAGCCAAAATTGAGGGAATTATTTTTCCTCGTTCACATGTTTTGCTCATCTCTTCTCTGGTCCTTCAGATTTCCTTAGATGGGCACTAAAGCTCCCTAGCCACCCATACATTGGCAGGTTGGTCCAGACCCTGCAACAGGGCTGGGGACACTCTTTTTTTCTGATTTGGAGGTCCTCTGGGAGTCAGAGTGGCAGAACTGCTGCCTTGCTCACAACCACCCCCTTTATTTTCTGCCTGCATCCAGGGAAGCCACAAGTGTACATTCATACCTACAGAGAAGCTGAAAACAGAATTCCTTAGCAAAGACTGTACAGATTTCATGTGGAAATGTCTGCAATAATTTCCCTATATTCTTTAAGGACTGCAAGCAAATACAATTTTTTTTTTGTATGTGACCATTGTGTCCAAACACACAAGCATTCTGGATAATGAGTCAATATCTAATTAAGGACATCACCAAACTACACTTATTTCTCAGACTTAGTATCTTCCCACTGGGAATATTCACTAATCTCTCACTGATTAATTACTGTAAAGACTTATGCTTCTGGATAATTATAAGATGTGTGATAATGGATCAGACCTTTAATCCATTAAATCTGGTATCTTGCTTCTGACTCTGACCAATAGCTAATGCATCTCAGAAAGGTGAATAACTCCACACCGCAAATACTCTATTGTGGAATGTGGAAGAAGGAGCCCTTCCTCACCTCCCAGGGTAATTGCTTTGAAGTATGAGAAATAATTACCATTATCTTAGTCCATGTAACTATGTGTCATAAAATGATGAGTACTTAGTGTGTGGCAGACTGAAAATAGAAGGTTCTGAAATAACCTCTCTTGGGTAATAGAACTAGGATATACCTAAGAAAATGTGGTTAGCCAACCAAAACTTTGCAAGGGGCTTGTCTTTGGTGTTGGTCTCTGACAATATTTTGATAAAAGCTCTTTTGATATAAAAGAAGATTCTTTACCTTCACAGAGCTGCCATTCGATATGTTTTTGATCTGTTAAGGAGACTGAAGCACATTTTTTTGCACCACTGCAACCTCAGACATTGGTACCTGGGTGCACATGATTGCAGTGTCCTCCATGGCTTTTTGCTGCTTTGTGGACAGAAACAGTGGAATGAAGTAAAAGAGCTTCTCTAAAGCACAAGAATGCTGTTTCCAGTATTACATGGCTCAAGCTTAAAGAGGGAAAAAGATGGTCCTCTGGGTACAGAAGAAGTTATTTTATTTTTGTGTGGTACCCTAACTGATGCTGTATCGATGTGGAGTCTCATTCTGACAGAAGGAACATCAGCTCTGCCCTTGTAGATTTATGATCTACAAGACAGATTAATACAAAACAAGTCATGGCCAATCTCTGCCCAGACAACTAACATCCCTGCAATGTGAACTGATTGCTGGATCCTGATGTCCCATCTCAGTCCTTCGATTTCAATGAGGATTTTTTTGTCTGGAAAGAACCGATGAAAGCAACTGGGATTTAGATGAATGCTTTTCTTCCAGACTAGACTTCGGATACAGACCTCAGTTCTGGTTTCACACAGATTTCACATGATGGTAATTCAGTCGAATTGAGTGCGCTTACTCCTGGATTTCACAGATGTAACTGAGAGCAGAATCAGGTCTAATATGTTAACACATACAGGTGACTGTACAACCAACTGGCATACAGTAGGCACCATTAAAATCTTGACATTTACTGCTCATAGTAGTTAAATTTACTGTGCTATTTGCAGTATTCCCAAGTCAAAGTGTAGGAAATCCTTTAAATACTGCAGTAAAAGTAAATCCCATGATGTGATAAATGTCAAGATTTAAAGAAACACAACTTTGCTGTTGTTTTCTTCTTTTTTTTAATTGCCAAGTTCAAACTTTTTGTCTTTATTTTTTTTCTTTATTTTTTTTTGTGGCGGTTATTTTTTTGAGCGGAATTTCTTCTGCTTTGAGACTGGCTGAAGCCTGCACTAGTGGGATATTTCCTTAGAAACACTCCTTCTGGAGAGCCCATCTTTGCAAAGAGTTTGTGTCACATAAAGGGCACTTGAGATTGAGATACCTGTGAGCATCGCCGCTGGAGCCACCTACTTTCTTCTTGGTTACACATTTCAGTGTGGAGTGGAGAGGTTCTGAGATGTGATCCACTGATTCTCCACCAGGATGGAGAACTTAGCAGAGAGCTGGTGACATTGGCTTTCCAGGACCTTTGTTAGAAGAACCTAGCCCTCCATTTTGGCACTATTTTCACAGATGCATACAGCAGCATTACTCCTGCCCCCGTGCTTCCTCTCCCCGCACCCCCCCCTCCAAATGACAGAAATTATGAAGAGTGTTGGAGAAGATTTTAAGCAAAATAGGCACTTTTGCAATGATACTAGACCAGATTTAACAAAATACTCGGGTTCCTGGAGACAGGTGATTTTGTAAATCTGTCTGACTCACACAAACCTTGACTCTTAGGTCTCAATCTACATTTAGATGGTTCTATATATCCTACCAAATAATTAATTGCATCTTTAGATGGCAAAAGATCTTCTATAAATGTGATTTGTTAGTTTACGAGCAAATTTGGATCTTTCCCACGAAAGCATAGATTCATTTTTATGGACAGGTAGTATTCATATAAAATACAATGATCATTTTGAACAGCAACAGGAGTCTCACTCACTGTTCCTCCTCTTCCACCTTTTTTATTCTCCCTCACCCTCAGACTAAAAGGAGCTGTTTTGGGATTGAGAGACCTGGAAGAACAGTAGGAAATTGGTGCAAAGTATGGAGAAAGTCAGCGATGCAGAATCACCTATGCCCACTTGTCCCACCCAAAACAATCTCCAATTTGCTGTGGCAAGGAAGGGAAGAGAAACAAAGAGTGACAGTGAAAGGATGGGGAAAAACAAGAATTATTGCCCTGGCTTAAGTGCACTATCTATTTCTGGAGAAGGGTTAATAGTGCATTGCCAGTAGACTGGTTCCTCTCCATGCACAACAACTGTTGGGGATGTCCTCTCAAATCTGGCTACTGCCTGGTTAGCTGGCATGTGACATAAAGCAGGAAATATGAGTGTGCCAGGCATATATAACTGTATGTGTGCCACTCCTGGTCCATCTGCAGAGTAATACTGCACCTGCCAGTTGTTTTTGCTGGCTGGGGGGAAGGAGGGAAGGAAGAGAGAGTGTGTATTGTTAGACAGGGAAAGCCCACCATCTTCTTGTTTGCTTTTCATTGCTCTCTTCTTGTTCCCTTTCTTTTTTACAACAGGCTTGAACAAATAACACAGCACATTTTCCAAAATGGCTCTTTGGGACTGGGCACTTTTGGGGTACTGCTCATGCAGTAAAAAAAGATGAATCTTTTTATTTTAGTGAACGAAACTGTCAGTGTATTCAGGTTTGTACACCTCTGGGCATCATATATCTTGACTTTGAACCCCATTTTTAGATGTAGGGGATTATATTAATAATTCGGAACCTTTTCCACAAAAAAATCTAAATTACCTATAAAGTGATACATTTCCTTACTACTCATAAATCATTTTTCTTCTGCAAAAATTTCCAGCACCCATTAAGAGCCTTAAATCATAAAACCTAACTGCTCCTGAATAAATAAAATTTGGAACTTGATATGGATGACCCACTATTTCATCCTGTAAGTGACAGAGGACTGAGCCTGGGGATGGAATAAACCAGCATCAACTGACACAAAGGACGCTCCATCCTCAAGATAGATAGCAAAATCTTCAACCCAAGCATCTTCAGAATTTGAGTATTCTTGGACTGGGTTCTTTGGTTTTTCAGAACTCATACTGTCTCTCAGTGGGAGAAGAAAGTTTACATGTTTTCTTGATCCAGATTTTTAAACAAAAATGTTATTGTCTCTGGGCCCCTGCAGTGACTCTAAGAAAGCATTGTGTTTCTCCATTTTCACTTTTTTTTTTTCACTGTAATCTCGGTATCTCATCATTTCCCTGAAAAAAAAATAAATAAATAAGAGATTTGTGAAATCCAGAGCTAAATTTCTGCATCCTTGGTAAGTGTTAGGTTTAGCTCTTGCTAGTAAAAAGAGCATGTGCTTTTGTGTCAGACCGGATCTATTGCACAGAGCCCACAGGCCACCCTTTTCTACCATATTTGTATGTATTTGACTTTTGTGGCCATGTACAGGAAATAAGTGTGTGATGGGGGAACATTAAATGTCAATAGACATACGTTTGTGGCAATCCCCTTCTTGTTGTCTCCTCTTAATGGATTTATTGATTTAAACTTTCTCTGTCATCACAGGCACGATGTATGTGCACACCATGCCAGACTGCAGAGCACAAGAGCCAGGCATATGATATCTAACTTTGTGGTGGTGATGGTGAAATGGTGACAGGTTGGGATTACCGCTTTTATTGCCAGGGAGTCAGGTTGTGGTGATTCATGAGACAGCTGTCAGAGGGTGATCACATTAATAATGTGAGCTGGGAAAACAATGTGTGGCGATGCTAAAAGCCGCCTTTCAAATGACATGGTGATAGCAAAGCTTCTTGGGTATTACATGTTTCCACAAATGATACATCACAATCCTAAATAATATAGATCATTTCCACGTATTTTATTATCAGCGTTAAATAAATGTACTTATAACAGGTTTTTTAAGTGCCAGGTGGCAGGTATTGTCTGTTTATCAGGTATTTTACTGCTGCTCCATCTCACACTCATCTTAAGTATATTTACTCAACACCTCTGACTTCAAACAGGCAAACTCTTTTATCTGACTTCACAGCATATTCTTCTCACAGTGGTGGATGTCATCACCATTTTCTCTGGACATTGTTTTCACCACATTTTCTTACTTCCATTCTTACTCTCCCATGTTTTTGTTCCTGTCGGTGCCTCCTGCAGGCACATGTTTTGCCTGAGTAGGAGCAGAATGGTGTTGCATTTAGCAAAAAGTAGCCAGGTGGCTACACTGCTCTGACCCAGACCTTTCTCAGCCTATTCCTTCCAATTCACCTCTAGTATTCAATGTTCAATTCAAAATACAAGTGCTTTGGGGCACAGAGCACATCTTTTGCAGTGTTTTTAGAGGCATCAAGTTATTTTGGGAGGTAGTAGATAAAGTGCAAGCATGTCTAAGACCCCAGTACCCAGAACTGTTTCAGAACAAGAAAGTAACTGCTTAGCAACTAAAGCAGTGCTTCCTCAAAATAACAACCAGGAAGTCCAATTATTCACATTAAGAAGTATATTTTGATGGGACACCATGAGACATATGCACTCTGTGTCAGAAGTAAAGATGGTAGAATCTGGCCTGAAACAAATGAAAAATGGAGTCCCAAAATGACAGCAGACCGGTTCAGCCAAAGGTCAACTCATCTGTGAGTTAGAAGGAATTAATTTTCTGCAAAGCAGTGAGGTTTGTCAAACAATGCTATTTCCCATCAAGAAAAAACATCATGGCAGCCTCTGTTTTCTACTTTCCTACATTTACATAAAAAAAAAGAAAAAAGTGGAACAGTGAACAAGTACATTTACTTCTAGAATGGTGACACCCGTTCTGCTTCTTTCTTTGCAGGGATTATTTTGAAATGCTGAAGAGAAATATGAAGAGGCGAAATTCTAGTGAAACTCTGGTTCCATCGTGGCCGCAGACATCCTGACTTTTGGTCATGGTGCACTCCCAATACACCTCTCATTTCTCCCTATATCCCTCAGGGATTGTCTGCAATGAGGTCTGGTTCCATATTACTCCCCAACTAGCCCTAAACTGGTGTCGACAATTGCAGTGCTGAAAACAACATGCATTACACACCATCTCATAAGATCTGCTAAGCTTTCATTAGCCACCTCCTTCCCTCTCTTCCTCCCCTGCTCCTCTCTCCATCACCAATACATTGCATTTTCATGCTGTCATTAAGCTTCAGACATTGGTATAAGGCATTGGTACTGAAGGGATGCTGGTGTTCAGCTGCATTCCTTGTACCCTGTGCTATAAATATATCTCACTGCCCACCCATATGCACATAGAATGTGGAGAGTGATGAAAATCCAGCACTCTCCTGACCACTATGACAGCGATAACAGCCCAGCAGTTCTCAGGGATCTAGCTTGTGACAGGTTTCTTTAAATCAGATGAGGTCTTAAGTGCCTGTCATAAGTCAGTCATCCTTCAAGTGCTCCCATTTCTTCCATGTGAGCTCTCTACAAACTTATCCATCTGCATTTATATATAGGACTGTGGTATAAAACCACTGTAAGAACTAGGTCTACAAGAAGATACGTGGGTTAGGTGTCCCATCCCTAGAGGACAAGTATCACCTGTGCTATATAAAACACCGTTTCACAAGGGTACTCACTACTAATCCCATAACCACTGGGATCCTGCCAAATCCCAAAGTGAATCTGGCAGAATAAGGTGGCAACTGAAATTTTAGCTAAGCAGAAGCTTTCAGAAGCTTGTTGTTCCATTGCTGCTTTCTGGCCTTGGTTTAGTTGCTGCGGAACTTCATCACCATAGCAGTGAAACTGGGTCTTTTCTTAAACTCAGCAAACACAAGCAGCAGCTTGTCTTCTCATGCTCTTCAGGTGAAGTAATTATCACTTGTTCAAAGAGATCCAGGAGCTGGGCATTTCTGAAAGGCTATGTGCTGCAGCAAGTATGTACCTTTAAGTACAGAAGTAAACAATAAAGTTTTGATTCAGTGGCTGAGTTGTAAATCTAGTAGTAAAAATATATTTCCAGTTGACCAGAAGCAGATTTTTCCTCCCTTTTTTTCAGCATGAATTGGAAAATTAAAAATGCCTTGTTTAAATGCAAGCTAGAATTTCCCTTTATTTTGTGTATTTTTGATCCATTAAAAATCTAATTTGCTACATTTCAAAACAAGATGTTCCAAAACAGGCTGCCATCATATTGCTTTTTAAACAGTGTATCTTAGGAGCTTTAACTTCATCATCTATTTTTGAGTCTTTTTATGGCTGAAGCTAGTAATTGAATTTAAAGTAAATATGTGGGTAGTTGTGGTCAACCTCAAACTGCATATTTGGTGGCTAAACTATTCTCAGAGGGGAAATGCCCCACCCTAGTTATAATATCTGATTTCTTCTTTAGCATCACCTTTGACAGAAGTAAAGAAATATTGGGATTTTGATTTTATTTATTTCTATTAGCGCAACAGGGCATATCTAGCGTTCCTCTCATTTTCCTTTAGGAAATAAGTATTTTTCTCTAGCCAGTGTGTTCTTAAACTAAAGGTTTGGGAATAACCTTCTCATCTAATGGGTAGTCTGTCTTTATATATTCATTTTTCTCCTCCCTGATAACCTCCATAGAAATCCGGCTTTCCTCTGCATATCAGGAATGTGTAGGAATGTTTCCTCAACTTCCTTTCTCCAGCTTGCTGCAAGCTGTAATACGCAGGCTTCTCTCTTTGCATTTTCTTATTTTCCTTTGTAGACCGCTCTTGTTAGTTTTAATTACAGCAGTAGAGGACAGTATGCTAAAGAGCTCCCCAAGGAGGTGGCACTAATGGTCACATGTTCCCCCTGAGTGACAGCATCCGTTCTGGTTGCAGTACTACAAAGACATGGGGGCAATTCTTGTATGGATTGGTAAACGGACTTTATGTGAGGAGATAAATTAGCAGGCATCTGCGTTTCCTATTTGAATAGGCTATGTGTGACTCAGTAAGCCTTTTGTTCAGTGGGCTAAAAAATGGCATGCAACTCCTCATCAGTATTGAAATTTTAAAGCATATTAAATTACTATGGCTTATTTTTGAGGAGTGGAAAGAAACAAAAATGTAGTGGATTTAGCACTTTGCCTTTCAAACCATCAACCCCAACACTGAAATGAAAAACTAAGAAAATAATAGAAAAAAATTGAATGGTTTGTGTACAGAAAGAAGCTAAGATGCATGTGAAATACTATTTTCAATAGTAGTTTTATTACAGTGTCAGTTCACACTGTGTGCATACATACATTACAGAATCCCGTTGTTGTTTTTGTGACTTGTACAAAGCATACTGAGATTTACATCACAGGATGTAACTTTTGGAGGTGTTTGTACGACAGTCTTTGCCAAAATTCAGCACGTGACTTTTAGTTTGCACCCACTGTTGCACTTGCCAGCATTTTTGAGAAGTCAGAACACTAGGCTGTGCATACTGTGCACTGTTAACATACGTTAGTTGTGCCTTGTGGCAGTATTCAATCAGATGAATAAATGGAACAGTATGTCAATGCACAGTATGATTGCAATTCAGAATCATATGGAAAAGTTGGTATTGCAACATCTGTATAGACACTATCATAACGTCAAGGAAAAAAGTAATAATGCCATTCTTGTTTCATCGGATCAAATGAAAATAAAGCAACCATGATCTAACATGAAAGGCATTTTGAAAAATATTTTAATGGTTTTTTGAAAAATAATTATAATTGAAATAGGAATGAGATATTTACATAGTGCATGCTAAGTCTTTGAGTGAGGCTTGGTCTTTATTTACTTGGTCTACAAGAAATAGATTACACTGTTCACCTCTGTGGTGAAGTCATTAGTATGCTTTTTGGACAATATCAAATACAGCTGCTATCAAATACTGCTACTTACTGTTGTTAATAGCAATTATCATTGCAGAAGGAATAATAGCATATTTGTGATACCAGGTGACATCAGAGGAAGAGTTATTTTTCTTATGAGGGTCCCTAAAGAACCAAGTTCTGTGCCTAAGGAAAAAACAGAACATTTATATCAAGATCCATTAAGAACAAATATTGGAATTTTCCATGTTGTCCAATGCTGTGATATTCTTGCTTTCTTACACTGCCAGCCAAAAGCAGGGAGGGAGGAGGGTGAGAGAGGAACAATAGATCAACAGTTCTATGTTTAAAAATTCACAGCACCTCTGCTACACCATAATATTATGTGACAATAATGTTAGGCCTCTGATTTATACCAACAGATGCAGGGAAATTCCAAATTAAGGCTGTCATTCTCCCCTCGCTGCAGATCCTCTGCTGGTACAACTTTATGTAGCACCTCTGAGTTCGGTGGAGAGATGCCAGTTTACATCAGCTGAGGATCTGGCCCACTGCGGTGCAGAGGCCTTAGCTCTGTTTAAATCAGATCCACAGTAATTGGTAACAGAGTTGCTCGATACTTAAAATATATATTTACAACACGCAGGTGTAAAACACACACGGGAAGGTCATAAATTTGGAAGCTTTCATTAAAAAGCTTCCTAGTTATGAATGGATTTTAAAAATGTTCCCTTTGTTTTATTTTCAAAAGATGTAGACCGCTGGAAAAATATGCAAACACTATGCCTTTAAAACACCAAATGCAAGTGAGTTTTAATAACCTATCAGGATCTTAGTCCATCATAATATTTAATCTGCATTACATCTCACTTCCTAATCGCTACTTTCATTCCAATTGTGAGCAGAGAGGGTGGGGGAGAGATGAGAATTTCAGATAAGTGCCAGTAAAACAAGTTTGCTCTACAGCTGGCAAGCGCTGTGCACACGTTAACGGTGCCTTATGGCAGTATTCAATCAAATGATTCTATAAACTAAAAATAATCACTCTAATACTAATACCTATTATTCTTCATTGTTACTGGTCGCTATGGTGCTGCATCTGACTATGAAGAATTCACCGCCATTATTACCCTCAGTGTCTCTCTCTCTCTGAAATGTGATCTAATTGCAGAATCCACACCTGTTCGACAGTTCAATAGAAGCCTGCTTTTGATGGAAGCAGACTTTCAAGCACACACACACACGCTCATACACAGGCACACGCGCACACAAATGCGTGCACTCTCAGGCACGCACACATCAATTCACGGAAGAGTTCAGCTGGAGGAAAAATAGAGTGTGAGTTGATCAGAAAATAATATTGCGAGGAGTAAAAAGGAAAAAAAAAAAAAGCTTGTGTTTTGTGGTCATTGGAAGATTGCTGATGGGTGCATAAATAAAGCATGCTGGAACATCTGTTCTTTGTTGTGCATTCAGCTTTTTAATGTCTTCAAAGAGCAGCACTGACGCATCACTGACTACCACTCCCCATTCAGGCAACATTTTACCAGAAAATAATAAACCTTCCTGGTGGGGTGCAAGGAGCCAAGGCATTTGGGCAATGCCATTAATTTGGAAATATCTCTTTTTCTGGGATTTTTAAATATCTCTCCCTTTGAACGTTGTTCAAATTTTGGGATCCAGCCTGGAGTCCCTATCAGCCTGAGCAGTAAATCAGCCTGAATATTCCACTCAAGCTTTTTCTTTCTGTACCAAAAAAAAAAGAAGAAAAAAAGGAAAGGAGAAGGCTGGTGTCAAGTCAAAGTTTATGCACATTTCCTCCCTCTCTTAATTCTATTAATGTTGAATATTCTGTTCAGAGGGATTGTTTTTCCTTAAGTTACAGTATTTATTTATACTGGTAAAATTCAGTGGCAGCAAAGACCCCTGACAGTTTAACAATATTGGCTGGTTATTTTGATACACTGTGCTAGGCAGCAAAAGATTAAAACCAGAGCATCCTAGACTGAGAGAAACCAGCTTGAATTCTAAAATAAAATTTTATCAGCATGGATTTCTCTTGCCATAGGCTATGAGGCTACTATGAATTTCAGATGCATCACCAGAGCTGTCAATGAGGTGGAAAGATGGGATTGGCATTACAAAGATTTGTTGCAATGTGATTCAATGTAATTGCAATCGAAGGTATAGCAACATTAAATCGCAGCTGAGAAAGAGCTGTTTATGCATGTACAGTATAGGAACAGGCATTTGCCCTACCACTCTAGGACCATGATGAGATCTTTTTTGTGCTACTTTCTTCTGCTCTGCTCTTTATTTTTAGGTCACAGCTCAAAGATATTGGAATACCAATTAGATGCTGCTGGGTTACATTTATAATGAGCCTGACATGGTCTTGTGACAGAATGCTTCAGAAAACACAAACACCTTTTAGGACACTTTGGTAATTAGACAATATAATGTCTCTGTTCTATGCTAAGAGGTTTTTTGCCTCTTGATAGTTCATCTTCATTTTATCTGCTCTGACAACTAACTGTTGTTGCATAGTCCAGCGCAGGGAGTAGAGGGTGGTCGTTCAGGCATACCATTGACATCAGTGGGTACCATTCCTCTTGCGTTGGTAAGAAACATCAGTGATGTCCAAGAAGCTTCTTAGCAAGGTTTTGCCATCTTAGGCCAACTGAATCCTGATCTTAGAGCCGGACTTGGGGTGCACTCATGTCACTCCTGAGGAAAACTGTGTTATTTTTTGACTGGAAAAAGCAGGAGATGTATATCTTCCTCCTCGGTGTATTATGAAGCCTGTGGCATGACTGTGTTACTACCAACATCAAAGGGTGTCTTGCTATATATTTTAATAAGAGCAGGAACAGTATCACCAAGATCATTAAAGTTCTCACGGTGCTTTGAGATCCTCAAATGCAGTTAGATAAGAACAGAGGCACCATATTCATCACAGGCATTGAAAAGCTCAAATTAATACATTAGAGGCTCACTGACATGAAGGACGAATCTTCCTATGGATGAGATCCTTGTCCCTGCAGCTCCTCAGTGCTTGACGTTAAAGCAATGGATTTAATTCTTAAAGCATCCCTGACAAAAAGGAAATAAACTATCCTGATCTTGTGGCTGGGGAGCCAAGGCAGAGAGCAGCTGCAACAGATCACAGAAATCAGACTGGAACCCAAGATTTCAAATGCTGGCCACCTCTGTCAGGTAGTGTCCTTCCTGCTCCTGATGCGGGGCTGCCTTCTGCTCAGAGAGGGCTCTACCAGCATACTCATACCTGGTCAACAGAGTGGGGAAAAGAGGAACGTACCCCTTCTCACAGATCTTTGGCTTCTGCGCTTTTGTTATTGTTCTGCACTTTAACCAAGGAATTGTTTAAAAGGGGCACAGAAAGGGAACAAAACAAAAAAAAAGTGCATGGAAATCTTTTTATTGACAACGGAAGCAGGACAGGTTGACTCTAATAACACAATACTTAAATGTGTTTGTTCCTCTGCTTAGAGATTCTTTTGCACAGTTCCATTATGCTGTACTTACATAGTAATTGCTCATTGACCATTTAATTACACAAGGTTGTCACCTTTACTCATACTCAGTACATGGCTTCCAAATAGTCACTTTGGTATCAAGGAGGTGGGGGCTGGTTCACCTGGTAGCAGTAGGCAATATGAATAGGGGGAGCAAAACCTGGCCTGCAATAATTACCATGTAGCGACATAGTGTTTACATAGTAATTACCTTATTATTTTTATGGAAAAATACATGATTATTCTTGTCCTCCAGCCCAGAGTGCAGGCCACACAGTAATTACTTTTGAGCATAAGTATAATTGTACAAACACACTTTTTATCTCCCTGCCTCTTTTCTGCAAGCACATAGTTAAATGTGTTCACTGCACACAGCTACTCTGGGTATTTATCACCGCATCTTATTTAAGTCCTGAATCAAATAGTTGCTTTCTGGTACACTGGCCTTATAAATTAAAAGGTCATAATGAAGACTTTTCCCAGAAAGCAATCACAATGTCCACCTAGATTTGCTTTTCTTAGCCTGTGATTCTTCATCAGTGCATACCTTCATCCCAGGCCTGTTGGGGCAATGGGTCACATCCTTTTGCCTCTGGGAACATCTGTTAAAATAATATTTTAGAGCTCAAATGGACTTGGAGATATACACTGTGTGTCCTTGACAGATGGGGCCAGACGCTTGCTATAGTCTGAAAAGAATATATTGACTCACTAGCTCATCTTCTTTCATAGTGTGAAGTACTCCATTGATGACATTTCATGTTTAAGATGTAGATAGCTTTGCCTGAAAAGACAAAGCTGGAGGGAAGGGAAAGATGTAATATTAGACAATCTATGTACCAATGTACAACAAAGGCCAGTTTCAATCCTGAACTGACACTGTAGGTAGATTTTTACAGTACTTGTGACTGTTACTAATTGGGACTAAATCTGAATGTTCTGCAACATGGATCAAAAATAGTTTAGACCATACAGGAGGAGTTATTTTCCTGTACTTCTTGGGCATCAGTTTCTAGACACTGCCAGGGTTACTACAGAAAGTGAAAGGGAGAGCTGTGCCCAAGCCTTGGATGAGGAGGGACCAAAACAACAGTTAGTGCGAATTTAACGTCAATAGGTTTGTGTCAGTTGACAACTGAAGAGACTCAGGCCCAAAACAGACTCATAAGAGTATGATCAGCTGTGATTCAATAAATATTTTTAAGGTGAGAAAAATCTCTAATATATGAGATGAATATATGAGATGAGAATATATGAACTCCATGTTTAAAAAAGGTATATTTTTTGAACTGTTCAATCTACTTCTAATGCCATCCATGAGTATTTCTTCAGGTGTTTTCCCTGAATGCACTGATTGTTGAAGAAAAAAAAGGAAGATAATACAGCACAATATCACCTAATAATTTAACCCCCATTTTTTAAAGGAAATTGTCAGATATCCTATTTGGAACTTGGCTATTTATGTTAATATGTTACCTGAAATGTAAGTAGATTTGGGTGTCTATTGCACTGAAGACATGACAAAGATTTATAAAGCTTCATCACAATGAGTAGAACTCTCTGAGAATATTGACAGTGACTAATGCTGCCTGTGTCTCAATGGCAGCACTCTATACCTTACCCATTTTCTACAGAGAACAATCATATTACTACCGATTAGTTCTTTCTATCCATAAATGAAAACCCTCCTTGCTTATTGATTCACTTAGTTCAGTCATTTATGATACACTTGAGTAGATATATTCTAGTTAAAAAAGGCTGGGATATTTTCTTCTGGTCTGTGATGGGCTTGGAGAATCAAGTTTGCAATCCTGAGACATTTTACATCTTTAATAAAACCAGTATACACTTTTGTGGCTTGTAGAAAGTATTTTTGGCCTTTGATCTCCATGTCACTCAACACACAGAGATCTAGCCAGGAGAAAACCAAAGGAATACATCTTCTTTTAGCTGGGTGTTCTCTGCCAAAAATATGTAATTCATTGGCAGATCCTTGGTTGTGGATGAACAGATAAAGAGAAAAAGGATATAGCAACATGAACACAATGGAAGAAAGAATGGTAAAAAAGAAAATAGGCAAGGGAAAAAAGAAATGTGATGCATGGTGAGAAGGAAAGGTAAAGAGTAAGGCTTCAGAAAATGTTTTTTTTTTAGCAGATAGTGGTGTATGAAGCCTTCTTTAAAGTGTGTGATGTGCCCTCTAAAAATATTAAATATCTCACTGTCTCCATGAGTCACATGAATTATTTTTCTAATGTAGACATGGTTTCCACCACTACCTACAGTTATCTGAGAGCTACAGCACAGTTTTCTAATCTGTTAAAAAACTCTGGTGGACTGGGTCTATTTTCTAAATAGTAACCGGGAACTTCAGTAACTAAATACCTGTAGTGGGGCAGCAGAGCAGATGAGGGGAGGAACATGGTTTCATCTTGCAGACTACAGAAAGTACTTAGCAGGCTGTAGCTGACAAGCAGTTGCCAAAAGCTATCTTCTTGTTCATTCTGTCTTAGTATGGAATTCCCTAGTCTTTGAATGCTCTGGAACCAAGTTGAGAACATGTTAAGAGGTCAAAACAACAACAAATGATAGGTTTCAATCCTCAGGAGGATTCTATGAACAAGTGAATTTCAGGGGCCCTTCCACAGCTAAAAGATAGCCAGCAGCTATGTTGTGACCTTTCAGATTGTTTCCCCTGGGTGTCTGATGGGCCTAACACAGGTCCCAGGGGAATAAACCTCCCTACCAACCTTTGTCTAGTTCCACTTGAGAGAAAGCTGGACTTAAAACAGAGTGTCAGATGTAAAGGTCAGTGCTTTATTTACATGAACTTTATATGCTAGACTTCTCCCCTTTGCTTTCTCTTTCCTTCCCCAGAGATCTCTGCTTAAATCATTCCATCCCCTGAACTACTTCTTAGTGACAATTTTTCTTCATCCACAAGCCAGGGCTAAAGCAAGTCTTGTCTTTTAAGACACATATTCAGGCAGTAATATGGTAAATAATGGCATGCCTTTCCTCTGCTATCTGAGGTTTTCCTAAGTTTCACTATATACGACAGAACAAAGTATGTATTTGCCGTTAGGAACCAGAGAAATATCAGCATTTGAGAGAAAGTACCGTTAAGTTCCTTATTTCACAGGGAAGAGTTGCAAACAGCTCTGTCTTTCGAAGTGTTGTGAAATCCCCAGAAGAAAAGGTCTTTGTTACAAGAGTACCTATTAGACTTGAAAAACTCAGTACTCCTGGAACAGCCTCTACTTTGAACCACACCTGCTTTTTTTTTTTTTTTTTCCTCTCATTGGTAGGTAGGGAAACTCATTTAACAAAGTTGGGCTTTCTTCCAGTGACTCCTTATATCGGTGGAGACCTTTCTACTGACTTCAATGAGAGCTGTGTGCAGCTCCTGAATTGCTATCATTTTCCAACTAGCAAAGACACATGAGCATCTGGTGCTGTTCTAACAAACTTCTTACACAGCCTTGGTGAGAATTTTGAAGCTGACATAGAAAGAATTTTCCAGGGCTCACAAGCTCTTTGTATCTTCTTTTCTTTAAAAAAAAAAAAAAACACTCCTGACATGCTTGTGATACTGTTTGAATATGAAAAAAATAGAAGATAAAGCTATACTGAGCATTGTAAAACATTCTGGGCAAGCGTTTGCTTGAGTTTAAAAATGGACTTGCTTCTCTGTGCTTATACAATTTTTTAGCACTTTGGAAAGAACTGAGATATGTGATTGCTCTTGGAACACGGAGTTCAACCTCATCCCCCAGACTCGGCAGGCGACGCGAGTCTGGGTTGTGAAGAAATAGCCATGCTGGAGGCAACACTGGCACAGGCCTCCTGGGGCGGCTTCTTCCTGAGTTTGGGTGGGCAGTTTCTCTGTCTCCCACTGTCATGGCTAACTTCTTTCATGTGGGGCTGAGGAACACTGGTGACAATCTTACTGTGTTAGCCAAATGATGTCTTAAGTAAGGTTGGGGTGCCCAGTGTAAATATACACATCTAATACAAGTCTAATCTTGTTCATCTGTACTTTCCCTTTGGAAACAGATCACCCATTTTTTTTTTTCCATCCTGTGAAGCAAACCTTATTGTTTTTTGTTATGATGGCACTAATGATCTAGAAACAGGAAAAATGCCATGTGATCTGTGTGATCAGTAACCGTGAAGGGGGACAACCAAAATTTGCGTATCTAGTGTCAGATATTCATACTAAACTACCTGTGCTCTTGCTATAGAGGAAAAACCTACTCAAACTCTGTGGAATGAGAATCACATTTAGGAAAAAGCAGTCTGCTCACGTATGTGCCATTAGTAGAAAGACTGGCAAATAAATTATCTACTGTGAATTACACACTAATACAAGTGCCTATGTGATGTGTGTCTGCGAATTCATTTACACATGTCGAGCTATATGTATGCATATGAACATAAGTGGATCTCCTCTCTACCTCTCTTTCACCCGTTGGTACAATAAGGACCATGTTACTGCCGTGTTACTCCTCAGACACAGTGTCCCATCTTCTGTAGAGGCCTGGGTATACTTGCTTTTTTCCTCTCTTTTTAATCATTTAAGCAAAGCGGCTCTCTCCTTGATACCCCCTTCCAAAACTCCCACTCACTCACTTCAGAACAAATCCAGAATTGCTTGTACGTGTGCGCGTGTTGAACAAGCCCTCATAAAATGCCTATCACATCATTATTTTGTTTAAACATTTTTATTTCTCCAGAGAATTTAAAATACACAAACATGTGATTCCATGAGGAAATGATCCAAAAGAGATTATAAATACAGCTATAAATGTCAAAGTTCTCAAAACATTTCACTGGCTCTATCTTCAGAAGAGACTGTTTACAGAGAAAACCCACGTCAATGTGTTTTATTATTGTTATTGTGTGTTAAATGTTACAAATGCAATCTGTTTGCTTTACACGTAAACCATAGTCTCCAAATATCTTTAAGAATCACCTCTAATAGTTGTATTCAGAGACAGAAGTATAATTTAGTAGGATATTAAGCAATCTTTCCACAGCAGGAAGGGTTTCTGAGTTTCATGCAACTCTCATCAGAGGCACCTATGCTTAATCTCCCCAGAAATTACTATTTTGCAGTGGATCATCACCCTGGGCTCCATGTTTGTGAGAGGGATTAGAACACAGAAAGCTCAAAATGCAGACCTTTCAAACCTTGAGTTCTTGCAGACTTGGGATCGGGCTGTTTTTATTTATTAAGAAGAATCATCAAAGGCTTCCCACCCCCACCCCCCCCCCCCCCCCATACAATTTTAAATTTCTTTCTGCATCTGTCTTCAAAGTGATGTGTAAGAGACCCCTACTATAAGAAGTTCATGCTTCTTTCCTTTTTTGATGCAAGAGGCTGGCTCCAGAAATGAATGATTCTGAATTCACAGAATCACAGAATGTTAGAGATTGAAAGGGACCTCAAAGATCATCTAGTCCAATCCCCCTGCCAGAGTAGGAACACTTAGATAAGGCTACACAGGTAGTGTCCAGACAGGTTTTGAATGTCTCCAGAGTAGGAGACTCCACAGTCCCCTGGGCAGCCTGTTCCAGTGTTCTGTCACCCTCACTGAGAAGAAGTTTCTTCTCAAATTTAAGTGGAACCTCTTGTGTTCCAGTTCGAACCCACTGTCCCTTGTCCTACCGTTGGCTGTCACCGAGAAGAGCCTGGCTCCATCCTCGTGACACTCACCCTTTACATATTTATAAACATTAATGAGGTCACCCCTCAATCTCCTCTTCTCCAAGCTAAAGAGACCCAGCTCCCTCAGCCTTTCCTCATCAGGGAGGTGCTCCACTCCCTTAATCATCTTTGTTGCCCTGCGCTGGACTCTCTCCAGCAGTTCCCTGTCCTTCTGGAACTGAGGGGCCCAGAACTGGACACAACATTCCAGGTGTGGTCTCACCAGGGCAGAATGAAGCAAACACCTGATCTCTTGCAAAATACAGTATGCCTAGATTTGACAGTGTAAGTTTAAAATCCACAGCATGGAATGAAATATAATACAGAGGACTGGAGTAGCATATATCTGAAATTTGACATGGATATTTAACTTGTTAGGAAAAATATTAAGACTGGAAGATCTTTTTATTTGCTCTACTTGAATGTTGATCACAGCGTGTTTGTTGCAATTATGGAAAGCAAAGTAATATTTAAATTTCAGAATTTCTTTTTAAAGGCTGCATAGGAATGTCGGATATAATTTCCCCATAGTCACAGGAACCTGTGGGAGACATTTTGTCTGAAGTGTGGTCACAGAACATCCATTTTATGTTTCACAAGCTGCAAAGTCTTTCACTATATCCTATCCACTTATTTAAAGGCAACATCCACAAACTTGGAGTGTTCCACAGGGGGAGATCAACAGTGGACAGGGATGTTCACCAGTGCACTAGCCAGTTGCGAGTGCATTTGTTAAAAGAAAACACCTCTGCAAGAAGATATATCTTACTATCAGAGAAAGCAAAATTCCTCCCAATTCTCTAACAATCTTACATAGGGGAAAATAAAAAAATCCTTCCTGACTGCAGATCAAATGTAAAATCCAAATTATGTAAACAGTAAATTATGTAAATACAGACTTGTGCGCCCCTTTTTTCTTAATGTTGTTGTCCTTCACCTTTCTTTGTAACAAGAAGCATAAAGGGCTTGAAGTGCACAGTATTTCAACATGCTTCATTTCAGTATTTCTGTAATAAGTTGTGCTTCTAAACCCTTGGATTTCATCAGTAGCAAAGGGTAAAGTTTTGTTCTGAACCATTCATCCTCCCTATGCTCTAAACTGTCAGGAACTTGGAAGAGAATGAACAGAATATGAGAACAATCTGACCACAGCCCCCTCCAGACCTGGGGCCCTACGGGAACTGTGCACAAAAGGGAGAAAATCTGACAGATCAGTGGGGCCAAATCACTTGCTCTTAGTTTTTAGTGGTGAAATTCATTTATTGGCTAGGATTTACTGGCCCAATAGTCCAGGATTAGAGGTTTATCTCCTGAAAGCGGAATGTTTAATTCTAGTTTTGATTTTACCCCAAAACAAAGTCTCTGTAATTCTGGTTTTATGATTTATTGGCTGCAGTTTTCACGAGATGAAAGTAGGAGTTCAGCAATCTGTTCTTGGAAATCCAGCATTTTGCAAGGATTCTCTGTCAGCAAACATGTGATAAGCAAAGACATTTTCTCGAGTTTCAGGCCAGTGGCTTATTCACAAGATATTTTCCTCTTCGAAAACAGGTCTTCACTCTTACTGTGTTGCTCTATTGATCAATCTGTTTTGAGAGAGAGTGAGAGCTCAGAAGAAGGAAGTTTCTTTTTTTTTACCATATTAAATCCACTGTATTTGCCTGAGCCAGACATGATTATTCTCCAAATGGAAAGGGTTTTGCCCTAAGTATCTTGTAAGCTTTTCTGGATGCTCCTGCAACACGCAGGGAAAGGAATCAGCTAAGCTTCCAGAGATGAACAACTTTGCAGAACAACTCCCCATGGCAGGGGGAATGAACACATTGCCTCCTGACACAAGCCTTTACCCACATCACTGAATATTTTGTGTCTGTTGTGGGAAGGGAAGAAGGGAAAATGGTTGCATTTTGCCAAGCCCGAAGTGAAGGACGTATGTGAAACACATAGCTTTCAGAGCAATCCCAATGCTACCGTAGCCTACACTGCCTGCCTACGTGGGCACGTTTGTTCACACGACACTCAGAGTAAGTGCTTACCCTTCGGTGGGGCCTGGGAAGTTTTGTCTTTATCTATTTTTCCCAAGGAAAAGGGTAAAGTTTTGTTCTGAACTATTCATCCTCCCCATGCTCTAAACTGTCAAGAACTTGGAAGAGAATGAACAGAAGATGAGAACGATCTGACCACAGCCCCTTCCAGACTGCATAGGACTTTCTAGTCCTTGAGGCCATCTGTGGCAAATTGATCCACATATGGCAATTTCCTATAGGAATGTGGTACATGGCAATGGTGAAAGAACATTTTCAGCTCTGATCTTTCATCAGCTTCTTCTGGACTTCTGCAAAAGTTCATCTTTTTGTATCTTACTTGTCCACACAGAATCAATGCCACAGTTGTCACCCTGTTTGTGTCCATTGGCCTCTCTGGGGCCAAGGATTGAGGACTTCGAATAAATATTTTGTTTGTTCTAGTTTGGATATTGGAATTACTTGATAGCTGGCCTGTGACTGAAAACATAAGAGCTTTGGTCTGCGACCTCTAGCAGAGGTGCCTAACACTGGAATTCTGATTAAAAAAACCCCACTCATAGTGATATTGCAAGCTCAATTATTTAGTTTTCCACCTTAGTGTTCAGTAACTCTGGTGTTCAGTACTAGCAAAAATCTTGCAAGTAATAGAGAAAAATCAGAAGACTTTGATGCTTACAGAAACCAGAGTCACGTTACCAAAACCCATCTGATCTTCAAAATAGTAATAGAAACTTTTGAAGAGCAGCATGTTTTTGTAAGACTGGTGGTTCTTTTTACCCTCTGTGCTTGAAACACTAAACCAGTCATACCACTTTCCACACTTGACAGCAACAGTAAATTCAGAGACTTTCTGGGAGAAAAAAAGCTGGGAGGAAGAGTATGTTTTTAATATGTCCTTCTCATTGCCATTCACAACCTCTGGAAAAACTAAAATGAAATTTTCTACATTTAAAATTTTGTGTCACCTTTTCCTATACTACATTTTATCAACTGAAGATTTTTAGGATTGTTTTGCTCCAGATTCCCAAGACAGAAAGAGTAGGAGAGAAATCAATGCATTTGTGTCTGTGTTTTTGCTTCAGCTTGCAATCCTGAACAGATTATTCCATTTGCTGTGCTTCAACTTTCACTCTTGCGAAAATCGGAAAGAAGAGCTATTTACTGCAATTATTTCCCTACCCTCTATTCATGTCTAAAACAGTGACAAAAATATAATGGATCACTTTGTTCATTGGATAAACAACCCACAAATGCAACTTTATAAGTTACATTCCCAGGAAACAGATCTATAAACCTCGTAAAAGCACCAAGACCCCATCAGGGATGTTTGAACTAAATCTTAATTTGTCATTCATGAACACTTCACATGCCCCTCTAAATGAGTTATGTACTGCATCATCGACAGGAAATATAACAGACTGCACGTTGGAGATACCAAAAAGGGCTTGTGGGAGTGTTTTATTGAGCATTGCACAGGTGTTAACAATAGAGTGGGTAACACAGATCAAAGGATTGTGCAGAAGCCACTTGATAAGTTATAAATTGTTCCTCATCTACCTTGTTTGATAATAAACTGTAGGTCCACTCTGGCTCCTCCATTCACCCTGTGAGTGATATCTCAACAGAATAAAGGTGAACAGCAATGATATCACTGCTAACTTGACTCCACAGCTTCAATCCCAGGTGGTTTTTATAACAACTCAGAGCAAGTTTGAGGCTCACCTAAACTGTGATGATAACAAGTCTGGCCAAAAAGAAGAGCCTGCTCTAAAATAAACTCAATTTCCCACTCTTATCTGGTCTCCTCCATGACAGGGATGGCACAGTGGCAGTGGGAGATAGCCCAAATGGACAACAACTCATCACCATGGTGAGACTGTGTACTTAGGTATCTGAAGGACCTCCTCAGCAATGAAAACCAGCTTGGACAGTGGAGTAAGGATGGAGTCATTCAGTTGAGGAGGATTGCTTCCAGACCTCCAAAGAACATTCCATAGAAAAGCCAGACAGTAGTGATTTAGTTTTCAGATACTAACTTCTCTTTGTAACAGGCACGGATTTATAGAAGAAGGGAAATTTGAGGTTACTAGGTGACTGACATGATGCAGTGGTACCCTAATAGCTGTACACCCACCTTCTCAATCTTCCCTCCCTCCTTTTCCATCCTCACTGGAGCTGTATTATCTGTCCTGATTATCAAATGAGGGTGTGAAAAACCAAATGACTGGGGTCATAGTGTCTAGAGTTCTGTTAGAACTTTAATCTTCTCTGGTTTTCTTTCAGTTTGCAGGCTCTCCAGTTTTCTGTATGCTTGAGAGCTTTGCTTCAGATCAGTAGTCATGGTGGCAAGTGCTGGGCAGTGGGCTGAAACAGTTTTATCCTGATGTGATAAAATAAAAGTGCATTACAAATGGCACTGACAAGGTTTTAGTATTGGCAGTCTCACTGAAAAAAGGATGCGAAGAATGTCTGCCCACTGGTCCCAGAAGTTGTTACTGCACTGACTGTGCTACAGAGGCACTTGTGTTTTTTGAGACCAAAGAAACAGATGGAGACAGAAAACACTGATTTCCATGTATACATTCTGTTAACATCTTCTCAGCTTAAAGTTCGCTTCACGTCCTTGAGCCTTCCAAATAGCACAGTAATGAATATGGAATAAAAGTGCGTGTTTTTGACTCAGCATCAACAGAGTACAACTCAGTACTCTGTGAAAAGAAAAGTACTGTGAAAGAGCCCTCCTTCTAAAGGTTATTATTTTTGTCTGAAGAACAGAGTCACATAGCAGGCAAGGCACCAGTTTGCAAGGCATTGCACTGAAAAACATTAGGGGCAATTCTTACTCTGAAGACCTTGCAGACAACTTGGGATTGTTTTGCTCATTTTATAAATAAGCAACAAAGGCAAGCAGTGACTGAGGGACTGCATCCTGTTCCAGTGTCCAAACCATGGGAATTGTCCTCTTTCTCACAGCTGCCCCATGTTGGAAATGTTAGCTGACTGTTGACTCCCGGTATCTAAGCTGTAAAGAAAGGTGCTTCGTTTGGAAAAGCCCAGCCTAGCAACAGCCAGGGCAAGAAAATGAAAACATTGCATCCAGGCACTTGTATTTTGAAGTTTTGAAAGTGTTGGGGTTTTTTTTGTTTGTTTGGTTTTTTCCTTAGTCTATTAATTTGCTCTTCCAACTAGTAAGTCCCACAAAGACACAACTCCCAAGGCACAGACCCCGCCAGCAAACCTGCATCTGCAGAAGGTCCATCCTTACACTATATGCAAATCCTTCTGGAAGCTGGGAATCATTTGACTTATGATGTTCCTGTCTCCTATACCCAAGTCATTCATCTAATTTACATGTATTCAGCTGCTTGTTTGTTTGCTTAGCATGCAAAGTATCAGTTTTTAGAGAGATTCACCATCTATATATGCTCTTTATAGGGTGTGCTCATGTGTTACACAAAGGCTGTTTTGCTGTTTACCTCCTGCTGACTCCTTGAAGAGGTTTGTGATGAGGTCTCCTATGCACCATGTGAAGACTTAATTCAATGCTGTATAGTATGTATGATAAAGTGTGCTTCTTTATCCACCCTTGTTTTTGGGCTGACCCATTTGTTCTATGGTCTTCTCTCTCTCCTTTTCTTGGCAAATGAGACTCTGACATTGTTTTGCATACTTTTTGTTCACCAAAATAAACAAGTTATGAGCAGTACACAACACAGCAGGGTGAGTGGGTCAGATAATTCCCTTACACACTGTCAGGAATCACTGAAAGAACGGCTTCATAAATCCTTCCAGGACAAACGGGTCTCCAGCCAGAGTGGTGGCATAACCTTTGGTGATGTATAACTTTCAAACACAAGTTCAGTCAAACAGAAAGTTGCCCTTAAAAAAAAAACAAAACAAAACAAACCCACTCACCATCAAGATAGAAATTAAAGAAAAGACAGGCTGTTTCTTCTTTTTTCTCATGAAGAACATTTTTCAAATTTTCAAACATGGTGCTTGAAGATGACATATTTGTCCTTGAGCACCTTGAAAAATGCAGCTGGGCTTTCAGAGTTGATGATTCAAATTGCCACTGATGATAACGGGGTTTGGATCAGGCCCTCTGTTTGTACATGCCTTGTAAGTAAACAGAAACTTTAACATCTCTTGCTTGTAATCCTCTCATACGTGCAGAGAACAAAATTCACCATGTGAAGTAAGGAAGGAATAAAATAAACATATAGGTCATGCTTGCCAACAAAAGCAAACAGCAGGCCCTCCAAAGCAGCCTAAAAACCTGCCTGTGAACAGTTTTGGAGTCTCAGTGCCATTTTAACATAACAAACCCCTTCTGGGACTGCCATGGTAATTGCTGCAAGAAAAATCATTTTCATCTGGTAGCTAACTATACTGTATTTCAAGCCAGTGCCTAGATTATCCTTAAATACCTTTGACCCCAGGGAAATTTAAATTTAACCTTCTGTAACACTGCATTTGCCAGTTCCAAATTACCATTACCATTATTTTAAGTTATATGTTTGATAGACTATGTGACCTAGTGTAGATAAGATATAATTGAGACTGGTCAAAAGTAAACGATTGTTTCACAAGCTGTTCTGGGAACTGATCAATGTATTAATGTCATATCTTGCAGAGTTGATTGATCAAGTGAAAAAAAAAAAGAAGAATAAGAGAGGTTTTAATCCATCTGCTTTCACAGGGCACCCTTTCAGCTTGTACCTCAGACTCTTCTCTTTCTCTTTCAAAACAGCTGCAGATAACCCCGGGCTGAAAAGAGAGGGGTAAAAGGCTTTCTCCTGAAGCAAAGTTACCCCACATATTGGACTGTAGCGCATTCGGGATGAAAAAGACACCATCCACTCATATCCCCTTGAGATCCGGAGGGCAGAAATGAATGGTTCACATGGTATCTCTCTAACTACTCAGTAGCATCTCCATAGGAATGTTGTTCACAGGGTAAATGTTATTTTTGACAATGCTTTCTGGAAAGCTGTAGTATAAACACCAGAGTAAGTTCAATAACATTCATATTGAGAGCACTGAGAACTGGGAGAAAACGACCTACAGCTTCTAGAAGCCTCGAAAAAAAGCTAAGAGTTATGTAAAAAATACTAGAATTAGTAAGAATCTCTCTTTGTCCTTCAGCTGTCCTCTCTTTTTTCTATTAAATCTTTAGCAAAAAATTACAAGAGTTCATCTATTTTATTAACATCTTTTCTTCCCAGGAGAATTAGATGGGTGCAGACAGAAAGGATGGAGAGGATTATTTTAGGCCAGTACCTAGGGTATTAATTATATACCTAGGGTATAATTAGGGTATAGCTAAGAATTCTGGGATAATTATAGGAAATGGAAGACCGAGGCTGAATATTTGAAAAAATTCTTTCTGTCTATACTGAGTTGTAGAATAGTTGCCCAAGAAATGTTCATTGTTTTGCATATGTGAAAAAAAAGTGATGGACTATAAATTGGGAAATATATGTTATAAATGTCTTTGCTTTCAAAACATGCTTCTCATTTTAAGTTCCAGGTGATCCACATCTGTTGGTGTCCTCTGGTTTTCACTTGTGTATTGTTTATATCAGAAATAAGAGATCATGGGATTGAGGTTAGAGAGCTGTTCATGTGCTTGAAATCCTGAGACATTTGCTTTTCCATGCATTGCTTCTACTATTGTTACTGTTTCAATGACAATCGCTCACCTCTTTTTTCCACATCATGTCTAACCTGTTGCTTAGGGAAAATGGAAGCTCTGCTGGGAACTACATCACAAGGAGCAAGCTTTCTATGGAAGGAAGATGAACAGGGTGCAGGAACAAGTCTCTCCTAACTCTGACTTTGGGGATTATCTGAAAACGATAAGGAAAATTCAAGAGGAGGAACAGAAGGAGGACAGGAATGAGTCCTCCTACTGCTAGCATAAGAAGGCCACCCAGAATGAAGCCAACACTCATTCGGCTGTGAAAGAGACTGTATTCTGTCATGTCATCTATTACGTTGCTCAGCCAGAAGCATAAGCATGAGCACAAACTCTTCCAGTCACATTAGCTGCAGGGAGGGAGGGCTTACAGGAGCAATACCATGCTAGCTTGGGTAAGTGTTTCAATGCCTCCTTTTGGTAAACACCAACTCCAGAGCCTAGCCCACCAGCAAGCTTTTCAATCCACTGATGTGTGTGAACATTTTTCAGGGCTTCTCACAGCACCTGCAATCATCCCTTAAAGGTGTTCAGGAGCTTGCAGGGTCTGATCTGCCCCAGAGCATGAACAAGGGTATGCAGGTGAAGCACAGGCAAAAACATTATTTGAAATGTCATTTTAATGACCATGGGCCTCTGGGCTGTTCCACTAGCCTTGACTTAGGCTGGATTATTTGTGTACTTTTTCCTCCAGCAGTACCTGGTAGTGCCTGCCACTGAGCTTCTTGAGGGCAGAGAAAAGGGAAGACTGAAAACTGCAACTAGTATTTTGAACTGCAGGAGAGTGTCCCTATTTTTCTCTTGTTCTTTGCAGGAAGCTAATTGCTGTCATCTTTCTGGGAGAGAGTGCCCTTACAATTGAATCTCAAGAGTTTTATAACATGTCTTAAAAATGGTTTGTTTATTATTTTGAGTTTTTCCTGTTGTTCCTCCCCTCTCTCCACTGTTTTGTTTCAGAGAAGCTAAGTGTACTGTACATTAACAGCTACAGCAAAAATGACTTTCTGTTTTTTCTCCAGATTTTTCATATGTTTTTAATGACTTTCAATCAGGGACAATCTGTAGTTGTAATAAAGCAATGGATGTTTATTATTATTGCTATTACATTATTATTATTAGACTGTACACTATTATTATTGAATTGTAAACTTGAACTCTGTGGCGCATTTTTACAATTTTCTGTGACTTGCAAGTGTTTGGGGGATCATTTACATAAAATGCAGAACTGATGGAGTTTTCATGCATTCTACAGTGAAATTCACTTTGTAGATTTGTTTTAAAAGAGTAAAGTCACTCATTTTTGATTACCTTGGTAATTTGCTCTGCCTCTAGTTGGTCACAATTTTAATTTGAGGAAAGGATTCGATGTCTCAGAGACACTGGTGGATCCTGCCAGTGAATGCCACTGCCAGTGGGAAGTGCTGATTGATATCCAGAGCTTTAACACTTCCCATTTTGCTGAAGGAGGAGCTTCATCACAGACATTCTAGCTCTTCGGGCCCTATTTTTCACTTTTTTACATCCCAACCACGTGTCTCGCGCTGTGCCACAGCTACAGTACTGAATTCCTCATCAGAGAGCTCTCTGAAAGCAAGATAATACTCCTGCAGTCTCAGCACTTACAGTGTCCTCTGGGAGGTAAAATATCAGTTGTGGGGATGGATGGGACCTGCGTTCTCCTTTTTTTTCCTCTGCTTTCCTTGGTGCAATAAAAAAAATAAATACAACTTCTCTTGAAGAGGGGCATTTGTTTAAGGTTGTGCAACTTGCCATGCCCTGAGACAAACACTGGTTACTGAATGGACAGATTTCAAAGCCATGTGGACATCTGTATGGGTTACAGCATGGAGGACAGCAATCGTCCCTGCTGTGATCCCAGGTGGGTACTGTTTTTGAAGGGTTCGCAGGCACACTCCCACATCTGTAGGGTACAGCAAATCACAGGGCACACAGGTGTGAACTGGAACTGAGCAAAGGCAAAGATGATGGCTCTAGGCATGAAGTTGATGGTCCTGTTCATCAGATCTGCATGACAGATAATCCATTTTCTAGGCATTTTTTGAATAGGATCAATCAAGGGGATGTTTGAATACCTGGGATGGTTTGATCTGTGATTGTGTCAGCCCTGTGAGGAAGCTTGTCATTCTCAACTGCCCTTTTGCTGCTTTATCCACCAGCTCTTTCTCACCATGTCCTTTTTAGCTGGGTGAGGTTCATATGTTTTAACCCTATGCTAACCAGCCATTGCTTAAAATCTTGCTGCTGAGCTGAGAAGAAAGCCAGTTGTACACCCAGAAAGCAGTGCACAGACTATGCTTTTCCCTCCAGCATCACACAAAGATGTCAGAAATGTCTCCTTCATGCTCATGTTTTCAGCAGCTACCCCCAAACAGCTAAAGGATTAACCTCATTCTTCCTTCTGAATATGGCTGACACAGGCCACGATGAATGTGGCATGACAATTTCTGATAATCTTGGCCTTTTTTTTTTCCCCTCATGAAATAAATTTATTTGTATTTTATCTGCTTTTGGCAAAAGCAAGCAAACAAACAGACAAAATAGCTACAGTGGAAAGGTGGGGCCTGAGGCCTGCAGGAAGGCAGCAGCTTCTGGCAAAGAGCTTCAGAAAAAGCCCAGAGGCCCCCAGGGGTGGGAGTGCTCTTTCAGCATTTCTTGGAGACTTGAAAAGGAAAGGACAATGGTTTTAGTATCCAGGCAGGTTATTTCTGTTAAAGCTCACAAGACAGTAAAAGTAGGGGTGGGTCCGTGAAGAGTTTGGGCAACTTTGGTCCCCCAGAGTCCCCAAGAGGAGAGGCCACCACAGCCCAATGCCGCATGTGTGTAGCTTTGAGGAGTAAGAAGGCAAAGGCAACCCTGAAACCCAGCTTGTGTGAGTTAAAGCAATAAAGTGGAGAACTGCAGCCTCCAGGGAGAATGCCGGGTGGAGGACATGCTGGCAGCACAGGGCTCCTCAGGAGCTGTGTCGTGGACCTTATGGTAAGAGCAACAGGTAGCAAATGAGGTGAGCAGCCATGCTTCAGTGAGCAATGGGATCATGACCAACACTTTCTTGGCTGAGGAGGTGACGCCTGAACCCAGAGCTGTGGTAGCTGTGGAAATGTTGCATCTTCATGATGGTCAGTGGGCCTGAGAAGAAAAGAAGCAACTTGTCACCTGTGCTGTCACTCATCCTGGCCGAGGGTAGGCTTGGACTATGGCCAGCATGCTCTGAAGGCTGGTAGTTGGCCATAGGAGATCATTAACATGCTCTTATTTTATTTCTCTTTTGTTCCTCTCTCCCTTTTGCAACAGATGTTCTGTTATTGAAGTCCATGTGCTTAACTCATTGCACTTGAGGGAAAAAAAAAGAGTGCTCCGTGTGCACCCAAGGCACGGGTTTTCTTAGATTTCTGGGTTTGGAGTTTATGCCAGGGTTTAAACATTTCAGGAAGAATTCCCTAGAGGCCCTTTGCAACTGCCAAAAATCATCCTGTCAGACGGGTTGTAGCTCCATGACTTGATGCAAGGGAGTGGGAGGACATGCCTGCTCAGCATGTCACGGCCCTGACACCTCCCTGTGCTCACGCTGCTCTTCAGGAGCCCACCCTGCCCGGCAACAGGAGCGCTCCCAGAGAAACTCCCCTTGCATGGAGCTATTGATCTCACCAAGTGGTGCTGTAAATGTTCACTTACAGCGTGGTCTGTAATTGGGAGGAAGCTGAGATTTATTGAAGATCCCCTCCTCAAGGGGCCAGGGGTATTAATCTGAATTCAGTGGGTCCTCATTTTCCCAGTGACAGGACTGTGCAGATCCTCAATCATGGCCTTTTCTCTTTCACAGCAGCAGACTCTTTTCTTCTTGAAAACTAGAAGGGCAAAGGCTTCCAAAACAAAACCCCTTGTCATAGGTTAAAAAAAGCACAAAACACTAATTAAAATAAATAACTAAGGACATACTGAGAATGTTTGCCCACAAGGCAGGTTCTTGCAGGCTGTATTTTTCAACATTCCAGAAAATAACTACTGAAAATTTTGCCTTTTTTTTTTTTTTTTTTTTGCAAGCATCTACTTGCAAAGTCCTTTCAGTTGCATGGTAGTTTCTCTTAAACATTTATCACGTCGCTGTTTGCAAAAAGGCAGTGAATATTTTCTTAGCGCATTCTAAATTATTTGAAGCTTTTTGCTAAAATAACAAATTAGTGCTCACCTTAGCCAAAACCACAAATATTTGTACAATTAAACAGCAAGCTTTGTAGTCAGAGTAGGAAAAGCATTCTCTTGTATTTTGTGGTGCCAAGCAGATTTTTTTTTGTCCTGCTAGGTTAGGTTAGATTAACCAATCAGATAAAAAGTAACACTGAATGTATGAAACAATAAATTAAAGCCTTCTTTCTTAGGACTACTTAATTCATTAGCTTTGATATTTGGAAAGACTGAAATGCTGTGGAGGTGGGCTAGAGATAAGGTCTTATCTGGCAATTATACCTATGGGTTTTAGAGGATTAAGGAGGGTTACTGTAGTGTGCAAGTGGGTCAAAACCAAGTGAATAGAAAGCAAGTAAGGTGGCATGATACCTTCAGCTATATCTCTTAGAAATGTCTCTTTTTTAGGCCTCATGTAAGTCACTGTTATGTAAGTGACCTGCACTCAGTCTTCCTTGTTTTTGCCTTCTGTCCATTGTAGGCAGCTGTGAAGAAGGTAGAAGTGAGAATAAGGTTAAAAAGGGAAAGGAGAGAGATGAACTAGTTCCTCAACTTGGAGCAAACCTGAGAAGAGCTCTGAAGGTGAGGTCACTGTGCCAGCAGGGAGATTTCAGGAGAGGGTTGACATGCCAAGAGGTGTCTGGTAGGGAGACAGTTTTCTGTACAACAATGCAAGGAGCCTCTGCTGTAGGTACAGGGCAATGTGTGTGCAGATCCTGTGTCCCCTGGCCTGCAGAACACCCCTTTGGCAAAGACCCTTCTTGCGGGAGGAGGACATTGGTGGGATTTAGGTTGTGCGCCAGTGCCCGCTTAATTTACTATTCCCTGTGATGACTGAGAGTTGGAAAAGGGGGTTACTGACCATCAGAAGGGAATGTGCTATTTTATATATGGTACATCATCCTTTTATTGATAGATATAACTTGCTTACTCTCTCTGTAATTCACTAAGGACAAGTGAAGGCCAAATATTTCAAACGTAGTTGTAAAAGTGATGCCCATAGCTGAAGAAAAGGGTGTAACCCCCTCCTCTCCGAAAAGAAACATGGCTGTTTTGTGGAAAGTATTGACATACTAGAAACTATTCCATTGCTTTAATACAGAATTTCAGCTTTTCTGTTTCCAGGGATATTTTCATAAAGATGTGGTCTTTATTGCTTGAGAGATCATCTGCTCCTGCTGCTTATTCATCACTTGCAGCCATATAACACACAGTCCTCTGTGACATCATAATCATCTCCAGAGCAACTAATTATGATGCCACAATCACAGGAGTGACTTCAAGTGAGGAATAAGCAGCAGGAGCAAATGAACTTGCTAAGTAACAAATAGTCTCTTTTCATGCAAATGTCCCTAGTAATAAAATAGGAGGAGGGGGGAAACCTACAGAAAACATGACACATGGCCAGAAATGTTCATAAATAGAACATTTAACAAAGTTTTTCACAAACGCCCCTTTGATGTCACATGCTGTAACTAGCTTCTCTGGGCCAAATTCTGAAAAGCTGGAATAACTCCAAGGATTTGAGTCACTTGTATTGGCAAGGAAATGTTATGCACCAGATTACTTCAGATTTGCCCCAGTGCAACTAAATCTACTATGGAAATAGAATTGAAGCAACATCACAAGGGACTTTCATGTTCAGATTAGGCAAAAGACAGGAAAATTGATCAGAATTGATAATGCTCATACAACAATGGCTTTAAACTGGTCTAGAATTTGGTTCTGTAGACTCAATGGTTATACATACATAAGCATGAAAGAGAAACAATGCTTTCCACCTGTGTTACAAGCCTATCATAATCTTGAAATGTGGCCCTTGAAAAGATTAAAATGGTGACTTCGGCAAGAAAATACCATGACAAACCTCAGGTTTCTTGTGGATCAGCTTGGTTTCAAATAAAGGGGGGTGCAGGAAATGAAAAGGATTTTTTTGGAAACCGAAGACTGGGTGAAGAAGTAGTGCAGTTGTTTATTGTTGTTTGGTGGGGTTTTTTTTTTGTTGTTGTTGTTTTTTTTTTTTTTTAATTTCCAGAAAGTATACTCTGTATTGAACAACAACAGATGTCCTAGGAGTGAATGCAGGGCCGTAATTCACTCTCAAGGCTCTGCTGCTGTTCATAAACTGCTCAGGCGCTGTCTGACATCGGCAGAGTCCCGCAAGTGAATTACAGCCCCCTACCCACACTGGGGCCATACATTATTGGATGCAATGGACAGCCAAGACACAGTTGGCTCATGTCACCAACTAGTTTGCAGGCAGACTGGTAGTGAAGCAAAATTTTTATTAATCAGAGATATTTTTTCTAAACACCTTTATGACTTAGGGAATACATTCTGAAGCAAGTGTCAGTATGGCAGAGCTGGCTGCATTAACTTTGGGATTTGCTGCTAGAGGAGGTGCAAGAAGCTTTGAGGAGCATGTTAAACCTCCAGGAGAACATGCTGTCTGAATTTCATTCATTTCTGCCTGTTCAACACCATGAGAGTAGGAAAGGACATTAGTGCCCACAAAATGGTCTGGGGAACAGGTGTTAGAGCCGATGGCAGGTTAAAATAGACCTGGAGGCTCCAAGAAATAGCCGTTTCCCTACTACTAGAGAATAGCCCAGATGGTAGATATTCTGATATCAGTGAATCTTTAATACTATCTCATAAAGATTTAAAATGCAGTTCAATTTCAGCACAGTTATAAACTCACATCTTACAGTCATACCAAAAGCTCCCTTAATACAATATGGCTGCTTGCACTAAAAGTAACTTAAGCTAAGGATCACTAGTAAATCACTTGTTTTATGCTCAGTTTCTCTGAAAAAGTATTTCCCAGATGCAGTAACTTTGTTCTCAGCATTTTCCTTCTGGGATTTAAACAACCCACAATCTCTTCTCATCTTACTAGATACCTAAAATGCTACATATTAGAAGAAAAATTGGCAAGAATTCTTCACTTGAAAGGAATATTCCATTTATTTAGAATCCTTAATAACTACAGAGAACCTCCCCCATCCCCCCAAAACAAGACTTTACTACCACTCCTGTCCTCAAGTCCTGGTGCCACATCTCCCATAATTACCAACTCCCAGAGGCTGATTTTGAAGCCATCTATCTGGAACAGGCGCAGCTGAAAGGAGTGGGAGGAGAGCAGTGACTCAGCACTCCAGACTATAGTGCAATTTGCTTTCTTTTTATTTCCACTTCACCACTAAGAATTTAGCCAGAAAGGTTAAAATGGGGAACTTGGCAATAGTCAGGGCCAAAGTCAGAACTGTAAAGAAAATTAATGATATTTTTTTTTCGTTTACTTATTATGCTGGGGTTTTTCCTCTGCAAAGCACTGGGGAAGGATGGGACTATAAAAGCCTACCTTTTGGGTGAACTTATTATATTAATACGGCCCAGGTAGTTGCTGAGAATAAATTAGGGAAATCCTGTGATGGCTTTTATCAACATATTGAAGAGTTATATTTTAACTAGTTCTTTGTTTTCAACACAAAGGAGCTGGTGTTAGGCATCAAATTTAGAAGAGGAAAGAAATAGTATGCTAATGTAATTCATGGTCAGATGATACAAAGTCAAAAGAAGTTGCAAATCTGAGTGAAGATAGAAAAATTACAATAGGCCATAGAGAAGCTAGAAGCATTGGCAAAAAACAGCATAAAGAGATTCAGTGTGGGGAAAAACAGTAGCTCAGATAGAACAATAGAGGCAAGTGATCCAGAACATTGAAATTCAATGGAAAGCAAAAATATGGAAAGCAATTGCTCTGTAAAAAAGGAAATGTTGTTACTGGGCAGTAATTAGATATGGGTTTGAATTGCAAATAAATCAGCCAAACAAAAAAAAATAAAAATCGGGCTGTATATGTCAAAGTGCAACATGAGCAGAGACAGTGGTTCTTAAGAAACTGCTTAGGTTGACTCTTCCTTTCTGAATGCCAGACTAGCAAAAGAAAAAAGTCCTAGCAAGTCATTACTTCTTTGAGTCTTTTGTGAGGAACTTCATATTTGTGTAATCTTTTATCCTCCAATGCTTTTCAATCAGTGAGGGACTATTCTACTCTGATTTGAAAAACGCTCTTGCCTTAATTGAGTCTAAATTTGTTGGACTACCCCAAGGCCTGAGTCTGCCCATCCACATGCAAATGCTGAGTGTTCTTCCAGGTACCTCTGTTATTAAATAGCCTCTCTGCTGACATACCCATATCAACCATTACTGAGGGGTTTTTTTCTGTCTTGAAGAAATACACTAGTCTCAAACCAGTCATCTGCATGTTAAGCTGTATTTAGAACAAATCATTTTAAAGCAAAACAACAACAAAAACAACAAAAGAGCCATGCTGATTTTTTTCTCGATTTTTAACAAAATGTTTGATGTTGTAGAGATTTCCAAACAATTAATGTGAAATTGGGGATTGTTGTTCCCATGATTTATTTACCATCTATAGAGAACTCAGCTGTGGCGCTGCTGCTATTGCTACTTTTCCTTCTGCATTTAGAGTTGAAAACTGGTAAGCTCTTTGTTGGGGCACATTTCCATTGAATTAAAGCATACTGGCACCGCAAGATTCAAACTGTAGCAGTGTGAAACAGTCGTTTCAACAAAGCACATGCAGAAGAGGCTGGCTTGGGGGTCTTTTTTCTTCTTTCTCTCCCTGATGCACTGTGTAACCTTTAGAAGTCCTGAAGAGTCATGTTTTTAAACAGAAGGATATTTTTGTGGAGAGGAAGGTAGCGCTGTTCCCACATCAGGGGAAGGCAGATCACCTGTATCCGATGGCTGTTGTTTGGAGCCAGTGTTCTCCCTGCCTATTCAATGCTCACCACTTGCAGTTTAACAAGTCATCCTTAAAGGTCATTTCCTCTTGTAGGCTTCATACCCCTTCTAGAAAACTGCAGTAGTGAACTTGTGACATGCTCCATTTGTGTCTAGAAAGTACAGAATAAATAAAGTAGGCAAATACCTAGTTTTCTTTGGAGCACTGTGGGCTTGCTGTCAAAAAAGGTGCTTTTCCACAGAGGAAGAAAATGTCCAGGTTGCAGCAGATGTAAGGAATAACTTGAAGGATGCCCTGAATTTTTGTTCTGTACAGCTTAATAGAAAAAGTGTTGAGCCGTCAACAATACATTTAAAGTGAGCTTAAGTAGTGTGGAATATTTTCATGTCCCATCTTATCTGAATCACTGTCATTTTACTCCATAAACCCATCTCAGCAGCAGAGGGAGGGGTGGAGGGAAGCAGGCTGGTTGCTGGTTCATCACAGACAACACCAACCCTCTACCCTCACCTCCTGCAGATCCCCTTGGGCCACTTCAGGCAGGAAATCTTTGTCCTGGCTTAAGAGACTTCTTCAGTTACTGATTTCCTTACAACATGATTCAGCTGGAGCTGCGAATGTTGAGCTGTTTTCACTGGGCTGTCTTTTCGCAAAGGCAAATCTCAGAGGGCAGGGGTAGCTGCTGGGGCCCAGCTGCTTTCTGCTTGCTCCAGCCGGAGTCAGGCCTTCCCTGTCCACATGCTTTATAAGCACCTAAATTAGCAGATTTAGTTCCCCCTACACTTTGCTGGCCCCCCGGAGGGGAATAGTTGACTGGTTTCTGTCTATATATAGGATAGAGGGAAGCAACACAGAGATTTGTGGCAGAAGCCGGCGGGGGAAGGAGGATATTTTGTTTGTGCTTTCCTCAGCTAGAAAAACATTTTGATTTTTTTTTAACCACTGCTACTGAGAATCCTATTTCCCCTGTCTCTTGTTTTAATACTGTGGGGCTGCTTTTAATGGTGGCAAGGTAGCCAGAATTAGATCTAATAACGGCCATCATATAGAGAATCCTAGATGCAGTGCCACATAAATAAACCAGACTGGGTATTCTACAAAATCGTAAAAATGAAGTAAGGAAGGTGTGAAGTTAGGGGGCTGATTTATATGTGGAAAACTCATGCCAAGAATATTGTTATGGGCCTGGCTCCTAGAGGCAAGATTTGTTAGCAGAAACTGTCTCTAAATATTTATGCTCAGCTAAATAACTGCTAAATAATTCCCATTCTCAGCTGGAAATTCAGGACCAGGCCTAGCCCAAATGGGTGGCTAAGTAGGATGGTATATTGGTATTTTATACTGCAGTCCTCTTACTCAATGACACTTGTAACTTTCAGGATATAATTAATCTCTTTTTATAAAGTACCCTTCATGGTCTGTCATTGGAACTCTTCTTTTAGAAGTATTTCTTAAAAATAAATGAAGCACTTAAAAGCAATATATTTGGTGCTATTTATTTGGGAATTAGTGAAGAAAGTTGTGCTTTTCTGCTCTGACTGTGTACTCTGCTTTGCATGAACTCTATTTTTGTCAGTTAACAACTTTTTGTGTGAAAGTGAGATTATGCTATTACTGTCATTATTTAGGCTTCCGCAGCTTAGGGACAAGATTTTTTTTAATGTTCTTTTTACCATGTTGGCTAATACTTACTGTGCTCAAGATTAATGGTGGGCTCCCTGTAAGGAGTTTTTTATGGAGAGACTCTAGAAGAAATTACCTCTTATGAACATACAGGGAAGAGAGAGCCTCATCACTCAATGCAGCTGGGAGACAGACATCTACAGTACAATATTCTTGTATTTTCCTCATCTCAGAGCAGTGTTACAGAGATGTGGCAAAGGGGACTATTTTGAGTTTATGATCATGAAACAAAGAAACATTTTAAAGGGACCTTGTCAAGATTGGGGATTCTGATATTGGTACAGACCCTCCAGTGGACTGGCTTTTGGTTACCTCTGTATTCTCCCCCAGACCATCCCCTCCTCCCCACAGGACCCCTTCTGTAAATCTGTTGAAATAACCCACTGTCGGGATTTATTAAAATCTGATCACAGCAAAAGGGAGAGGAATTACTTCTGCGTAGTTAGCACGGGACTGCCAGGGCCTGGCAATGAGCAGCAGGCATCTCAGGCTACTCTACACACGTGCTCTGGGATCTGAGGGTTATGGATACCAAATGGTGTGATCCTGCCATCGATGAGTCAATGGCTTAGTGGTTTTGAAAACTGAGCCCTTATTCTCAGAGATGAAATGGCATTGATCTGTTTTGAAAATCAGATGCTAGGAAAAAATATTTGTTTTTCCCAAATAGAGGTTGGGGGATTTCTCCAGGCTTTCACCTGCTTTGATCTGTAACTCATTTGTACCACCAAACTTCTGGACAAACCTGTCATGGGTTGCCACAGTAGAACCAAAATCTTTCCTTGTCTTCTCTCAGATCCCTTTTCTAAAGCACTGGACTGCCAGAAGCACTCCCTCTCCAAAGTGGGAGAGGCAGTTCTGCAATGTTAACAAATGACTGGCCCACAAATGCACCCTAGAAACTTAAGACTCTTAAACTCCTGGACTCTAAAACTTTATTGGATTTATGGAAGATAAAGTATCTTGTATCACTTCAATGTAAAAAGCAGCACCTATCTTCTGAACGAGATATATTTTGAATATTTATGCAGGAACAGCTCCTTTATGCATTTTCAAATGTTCCTGATCTAGTTTAATCAATTAAAACAACATTAAATTCATTTGAATATCTCAGCTCTTTCTCTTATCAATATAATTCTCAAATGTTTTCTTTTCAGAGCCCAAGGTGATGAAAAATAGATTCATTTACTCTATTACTTCTTATAATTGTGGCTCCAAGATTTTTTTTCCCTAATTTTGAAGCCACAAGAAGACTTTATGTGGCTCTAAAACTGCTGTTGGTTTTCATACCACAATACTCAAGGGCATATCTCTCCTTCAGGCTGCTATTGTTTGCAATCTGGAGATAAAGGCACACTTGATAAAACTCTTTTAATGATGTTAATATTAATACTTTGGTGGAATACTTTATCCTCTAGTAACAGCTTTAAAGAGTTTGTTGAGATTTTGTCATCTCATACATTTTAATAGAAAATTAGGTTTGTGATTAACAAGAAAAATATATCTACCTGTTACTTTATTTTACTTACAGTGTCATATAATGGCTGCCAGTGGAATAATGTATACCTTGCACCATATGTAGCTCAGCATTCGTGGTGAATACTTGATGCTTCAGACAGAAAGTGAGGTGCAAACTACTTATGAGCATTAGTATAGGCCTTGCTGTTCAGTGTCCGTCCCTTGGGAAGCTGTTCACGGAGGTAAGCTGCTTCAAATGGGAATGTGAGAAGCACTTTTCTCTGAAGGAGGGAAAGCCCCCAATCCCACAGGTAAATCCAGCTGCTCTGATACTCCCTCTGCAAGGAGAAGGTCATTTTCTTATCTGTAAGCCAGCAGTGCTGTGTAGGCTCTGGAGCTAAGCCAGGAACTTGTACTTTGTCCCTCTCTGCTCCTTTGGGAAGTTTTTATAGTCAAGGAAGAAGGAATGGCAGCTTGAGAGCACTTAACTGCAGAGCCATGGTGAGGAGGGCAGAGGAGTCCCCAGCTGTGGAGGGCTTTGTTGGCTGGAAACATCATCAGTAACTCTGTGTGTGATCATAGTTGCTGAAGCCATGCAGTGTCCCCATGGAAGAAGGCTCAGGTGAATCCAGGGCAGGGAGATTCCATGCTGGCTTCAGCTCCTGAGGAGCTCAGGCTGCAGAGCACGCAGCACAGAACCACATCCAGATCATTGCAGTGGGGTCCACTCTCATAAAAGCCAGGTTAAAGAAACAGTTCAGGGGCCGCTCAGTGCTTAGGGACATGCCTTTACTGCTGCGTGTCTAACAGCCATGATGCATACTCTGCTGACTCCTTTAGCCCCCATTTCCAACCCACTTTTGCCACATTTGGCACGGATTTCCTCAGTCTCAATCAAACCCGCCATCCTCAGGGCTTTATGTTCAGGTAGTCACAGTCACATTTCACTACACTGCCTGCTTTAGAAATAGAAATACTGATGACATTAGCTATTGAATCCGTATCCAGCTCTCCAACAAGTACACAAGCAGCCTAAAGCAAAGGCTTAAAGGGACTTAAGCCCCTACATGAGAAGTTCTCCTATGGGCTGTAGCACTGCTCTCTAACAGGGTTTCTTAAGAGAAGTGGAAGCACACCTGCTTAAAGGAAATCTGATCAAGACATAGTCAATGGTATCCAGTGCTATTGCTCTGTAACAGGAGGGAGGCAGCATTCACCAAATAGGCCAGATTTACTCACATGAAGGAGAGCAGGGAACCAACCTCCAGCCCCCTTGGTGTAGGACAGTGCTGCTCTGCCCAGCATGGGGCTGCATCACAGTGATGGGAGTGATATCACTATCCTTGCACGGGTCAATCGCTTCAGATGCTATTGCATTCCCAGCTGCATAATTTATTGTGGTTGCCACGTGAGAGCTAATGAAGACAGCCAGAATAAAGTGCTGTGCCAGTAACAGCCTTGGTAAATTAAGTAGTGATGGGCCTGAGTGGTAAGATTTCGATATGGATCTGAATTTTGAACAGCTCGAGTTCAAGGGAGCTGGGATCCTGGTTTTGGGCCCTGTCCCATTTAGAATTACAGCAAATGAACACATCACCATTTTGAACCCAATGTTTCACACTGTGATAGTGGCTGAGGGAACACTTGATCAGCTGCTGTCAGTCAGAACAATACATTGGCCAGCTTTGTGTCAGCTGATGAAAATGCTGCAGGAAAAAGTGCAGGCTTTAAATGTCCTTTGGTCTTTTTACTCTCAGGCAAAAAAAAAAAAGGTCTTCATAATAATAGAAATAAGAATGAATTCCCTAGATTCCCCTCTCTTTCAAGCTGGTAAAACAATCATCTTCTCTTCTTGCAATGCTCATCAGAGCTCAACTTTTTGTGTTGCAGCCAAGTACAGAAAAGCCACTGCAAATTAGGGAAAATAAACATTCTCTTCGTGTTTGTCATTTGAGGCTATCTTAACCTGATTCTAGCCGATTGACACTTTACAGGGCCTCATTACACAGCCCAGCTATTTCTTCACCTGAAGAAACTTGCCTTCTCCTGAAAAACTTCTCAGAGAGAAAGAACTTCTCATGTCTCATTTATGGAAGGATTTCGATCTGATACTAGACAGTGTGCAGAATTCATGCTTCATAATAAGCTTGCACTGTGAATCAGGATGGGACTTTAAAGTCGTTTGGACTGGTGTAATGTGTTGATGAAAGATAATCCTGCTTGGAGATCCCTAAAAAGACATAATGACTATTGGGCAAACCAGTAGGACTAACTGCGCTGGTAGTTCAGCAAGCTCAGTCTGTATGAGTGTTTGTTCGGGCTGTTCTGAGTGAGTCTTATCATCTTCCAGGTACGCTATCCAGTGTGTAACTTCCAGGTGACACTTAAGTGGTATGTTTTCCCTGAGACTAAAGCCTCATTGCAAAATTCTGTGTATGTTGGTTACTTTGGAGGAACTGCAGAGAAACTCTGCCAGGGAGTGTAGCATGACAGGAAGTCTTCAACTTGCATTAAGAAAATATTATTTAGACTACATAGTAGCGTTCTTTTATTTAGTGAGGATCTGGACTATAATTTCCACTCATCTTTACAATGTCAAGTATTAGAAGTCTCCTTAACCTGTGTTAGATGTCCTATAGTTATGCGCATGAGTACTGGAAATATAAAGTAAGCAAAAATGAGTGATTTCTTGCTGAATGCCCAGTATTCACAACACTAACTTTTCCCTTCCTCTTTCTGCTGCCCCAGGATTAGTTAACACTATTTTCTAGAACTCTATGGGTAGAGAGACAATTTATCAGTTAATTTATTGTTTGATTTGCTATTCTAGATGTAAATGTTATTCCTGAGAGTTTTTCTTTCTTTTTTTTTTTTTTTCCAATTTTTCTTCCAGTGTCATTTCTCTTCCAGATAGTTCACATTGCCCAGTGTAACCTTGCTATCAAAGATAATGGACTTTCTAAAAGACTCTTTAAGTCACTTCTTCTGTGAATAATCCTAATTGCCTAAACAGCCCATATGGCTTCCATGAGATTACTTGTTTAACTAATGGTTTCTCTCTCATGCCTTACTGTCTCTTTCAATCCATCTGGTAATTCAAGGTTATAATTGGTCACAAATACTTTGTTAATTTGTTTTTGCAATTAAAAAAAAAAAAATCACTGAAAAAATGGTTCTTCTTTGCTCATCTTGTAAGGCTATCACTCTTTGTCAATTCAATATTCTAATGAAAAGCATTTTGAAATGTTTTCATTTGCTCAGCTCTTCTGACTAATATTTTTAAGCTTCATTTTCCCTTTTACAAAGCTACTGGACTTACCCAATGTGTATGCCTGAGAGTCAGTCTGACAATATCAGGTGACAAATATGATTTAGTAAACATGGTTATTCTGAGAAGGGTATTTCTGTCTTGACAGTACCATCATGTCTTGCGGTCCTTCGCTGTCCTACAGTGCCTTTTAAGCAGTTGTCTTTCTCCAGTCTCAGGAGAACTTTTCAAGTGTGACGAGGTGATAATCTGTAATAGGATTTCTGCCTACAGAGTACTCACAGGATTTTGAAGCTAATAACTTTAACTGGAGATATTAAGCATTCTTGAAGGAAGCATGCCCAAAGAAAGAGTAATCTCAATTCCAAGGCAGAACAACAGATCACCAACTTAAAGGCTAACAGATGAGTGCAGATATTCAGAGATCATGGCTAATTACATCAAAAGCTGGCAACCACTGGGTTCTAAGTATCAAATGCTGTTTCTCAAAAATAAGTGATGTTGCTCCTACCCAAGAGCCTGCCACCACCGTCAAGAAGCTCATAGAAATGTTCAGGGTCTCAGTGGATCTACACCTGAGCCTTGATATAACTTTGAAGCTGCTGGTGCACAGATACAGATTAATGTTTGTGTGTTCAAGACCTGGATAGTAGTGCTCCAGTCATAAGTGTGAGAATTGCTTTCTTATCTTCTTGAAGACAATCTTGCTTACTATTATTTGATGGGAAATTTTGTAGGGAAATAGGGTACCAACAGTAATGGTGAAATGTTTCAAGATGATTATAGGCATTCTGCAAATACTTAGTCCACTGTTCGTTCTGTCACTCATACCACCAACCAAACCTTGGAAAAGTTTAATCTGTTTATTCCATTATGCACGAATACTTGAGATATGTCTATCTCTCGCAGTTGCAGGAAGTGGATTGGCTCTGTTGAGCTCTGTGCTCTTAGCTCTGCCTGTCTGCAGGCAGGAGTTGCTCCTCTGTGTAGTTTGGAACAGCTCTACCTGCTGTTTCAGCTCAACCCGACTTCTGTCCTCTGTCCAGGGGTGAGGTTTCTTCAGGCACAAGGGTGGCTTGTCTCAGCCAAGGAGTCAGGCAGGATGGAAAGGTGGAGAGTCCGAGTTGGAGCACTGGGCTGGCCAGACAGTGTAGTTATGTCTGTGTTGTCTGAATTCCCTTTTCTTTCAGTGACTCTTGTCCTTGGTCTCTTGGAGCCCTGGAGACCTATGCAAACCAGGTGCCCATAGATATTAGCTATGAAGGAAAGAAAATATTCTGCAGTAGTTTTACACTAAATTTTTGAAGTTGCGCATTCACATTGGTCTATATTCTGAGAGAACATTTGTGAAAGAAAAAATGCATATTAAAAAAAAGAGTGAGTGCTGGGGGCTTGGTAGTTTGAGTTCCTAAACACAAGACCTCATCTTCTGTTTCATTATAGCAAATGGCAACTTGACCAGCAATTTGGGGAATACAGTCCTTATGAAATGCAATGTCAAACATCCATTTTTAAAAAGTCCATTCTGTGCAGTTTTTATGATACATTATTTTCTCTGTATTTCAAAAGTGTCATCTGTTTTATGAAGGAAACACTTTCTTTGAAATAGATGTATATGGAGAATAAAAAAAATGGGTTTCTAGTCAAGACCAGATGTAGAAGTAACTATATTTTAAGTAGGAGGAGCTCTAAAAGGGCAACATGGAAAGTTACCATGATAAATTTAGTCAGAAAGTTTCAATGAAATAACATGGAGTTTAGCACTTAAAAAGGCAAACCTTTTATCCATTATTAGTTATGACCATAATTTCTAGCTCATAACAGCTCACATAGAGATTGCTATCAAGAAATCTTCATTTGGAGTAAGAGATGCCTCATCAGGTGTGCTGGAGCACTTGCTACACTTGCACCTTCCTGAAATTGCCTATAACCATGACACTTACTATCCTGCTGTTTACTCACATTTAAGATTAAGAAATTATTCATTGTTTAATACAGCATGTAATGCCTCCCCTAGAAAACACCTCATCTGTGCAAACGTAGCATGTATTTATTATGAATGAAACTCATTAATAAGTAGTGCAATCAATATTTGAGCTCTCACAAATATCAAATGTTAGAAGTTGCTGTTTGGCTGCTATTCATCTTAATGTCAGGTTTTGGAGAACAGGTTGTACTTCAGAGGAGGTATCAGTTTCCATAAGTCAGAATCAGAAGTCGTGTCACCTGTTTTGCCATCTACTAAATCTTTCATCTGTCTCTTACACACAAGCACACAAGCTGCAATCACTAGTTAAGGCTGTGATAATTACTGGCTTCACTTTTAGAAGAGTTTGCCCCACCAATATGTTTATGCCCAAGTTAGGAATGTTTTCCAAATGACAACCCATTCAATTACCTTCTACTCAAAACAATTTCCTCATTCTTAACCAGACTCTCATTGCCATCCACACTTCATCACGTGTGAGGCCTTCAGTCTAGTCCAGCTCCCCAAAACTCAGAAAAAGTTGAAAATGTGAGTAGGACTGATCAATTTTTTCAGTGTGAACCACTGTGTATTCTTCTGTTGGCTGTTTTTCTTGCTGTATTTTTCTATTGTGAACCCAGTGCATAGAGGTTGCACAAATACAGACCTGATGAACAAGCAGGGCTGTAACATGAGATGTGTAAGGTGAGTATGAGTAAATGAATAAATCTGCAGGAACTGAGAAATGATTGCACTGGCTGAGCTATTGGCAAGGTGTGAGATTTAACATAATTAGAAAACCACTGCTTTTAAACAAGTTCAAGCCCTCTCTGACCGTGACTGGAGGTCACAGAGAGAAGCAGCTCGGGGGGTTCTCAGACCATATATGGTCTTTGCAGGTCACTGCACAGGTTTTGGTCCTGGACATGCACCCCACATCGTAGGGTGAGCAGCTCCTGGGGTGAGCAGTACCCTACTTTCCCTGTCCTCTGTCCCTGCCTCATCCTGCCAGGGATGCTCACTTCCCTGCTCTGCCCCCGCCCCTTGCAAGCGTCTGTCCTTCCATGGGCTCACCACAAAGGCCAAGTGCCTCCTCCAAAGACTTCTGCTGTGCTGTTTTTTTCTGGTGCAATTTCTCATGAAGAAATACTCACCTAAATAAATAAGATGTACACTTTGCAGAATGTTTCCCAGATATGACGCTGTTTACTATGGTCAGGAGAAGAAATATTGAATTAAATGTAAAATTAATTCAGCTGTTTCTCAGTGTTTCTTGCATTTCTCCTGACAGGTCTTTGGACTTTGAGTGATGTCCTTTTGGGAGCCTAAATGATTCCTTTTTGTAACTTCTTCTTAACCTTCGAATTTCTTTTATTTAACATGAGATTACACATATTCTGTTCTTTTTTTGTTCTTTATCCTTACATGAATTCTTTTAAAATGCCTGTTCTACATTTCTTTTTTTTTTTTTTTTTTTTTTCCTTTTGAGAGAGCACCGATCCTTATTCTACATAAAGCTGGGCTGGAGCCATCCTGTTATTTGTTAGGGCTGATCTGTTCAGATTATTTATTTTATTAAGTTTGTGAGCATTGTAATACCTGAGGCATTCACAGACAGACATCCAGGCATCAGGCTTCATAGCCTCTCTACAAGCGAATATATAATACAGTAAAAACTAAGAATGTAGCAAGATCAAGAGTGTAAGCAGAGTTCATAATGTACAACTAACCTCATTAGTTGTATGAAGACAGATACCACAACAATAGCATATATGCATACAATTTAATTCTGTTACGCAAATATTTTAAAATGTCAGTATGGTACTTTCTAAATTGAAATTTCAGTCTTTTGTTTTGGGGATGTTAAGAAGTAAAATACCTATCTGTTCCTACAGGAAAAATAGATATAGATTTCCTGATTCATTTTCTGTGATAGATCTAGAAACCTTCCCTCCTCCTTATCTTTTTCACATTTATTTTCTTTAGGTATGTAAGAAGCACATTTGCACAGCAGTTCAACACAGTCTGTGTAAATCAGTGTCACTCCATCCAAATAAGCAGAGCTATGCTGATTTACACCAGCTGAGGCACCAGCTGAAGATGGTCGTAAATTTTGTGGTGGGTTTTGACTTCAGAGTTCCTCCTTTTCCAAGGATATGTGTGATGAGATCTCTCATGTAGAGCATGGACAAACCCACTATGCCTTTCCTTTTAAGAAGCTGTGTGGGTTTGTGCTACATATAACCCCTAAAGGTGTTTTTAACTGTCCTTGCTTGTTCTTCTACTAAGTAGTCAGTTAAGTATAGTTCTGAAGGGACACAGATTCCTTACTCTGACTCCAGTTTTCCATGCTTTTTTTTTTAAACATTGACATCCTTAATGCATGAGATGTTAATTGAATAAATACTACTTCAAGCAGCACATAGGTGAACTTAATTTTTAAGGGAGAATATCCTCCTCTCTTAAGCATCGCTGAAGCTTATACGCAGAAAAAAGAACAGTTATCTGCTGAACTGTATCAGCGTCCTCTGATATAGCCATCTTTAAAGCACTCCTTTGGGTAATAGTACTAATTAAATCCTGCAATGCTTATTCAGTCTTCTGTCCATAAAAACTCCCACTGATGGGATCTGAGAGTCCTCTGAAAAGCAGGGCTAACTTTATTTACGTGTATAGATATGGATTCAGATGCCTAACATTACACAGTCTGTTGGAAAATGTTGGCCCCCATGCTCAAGGACCACAGAATAAGAGTCTTCAGAGGTGGAATGACAGTCAAACAGGGTCTTTCACAGCCTTCTACCAGTATAAAGATGCACAGTAAACTACAGTGTTAGACTGCTGTGTAGAATGTCTTTATTTCAGTGAAAAAAAAGCATCTAAATAATAGAAAAGGAAATCAATAGTGACTGATTCCACAGTACAGAAAGAATTTGTGGGACACGAGTTCGAGGTAATGCACAATTACAAGAATAAACCATTTCAACTACTCATCCATAATGCTCTGTCCCAAAATATTTGTTAACTGCTCTGGCAATAAGCTCTACACAAAGCTGTCAATATCAGAAAAAGTGGTTTCTTGAAACATTGGTTTGATGAAGAAAAAAACAGAAAAATGAACTATACCATAATGTGAGCTGGTCCTATTGTATATGAGTAAGTCCTTTTTGAAGTTTTGTCACAACTGAGTGAATGGCACATGACACAATGCTGATTCTTCTATTAATTGTGATTTGATATCTCCTACCTTGTCCTGTCCATATTTCTGTGATTTGAGCAGTGGAGCTTTTTTCCTGACATGATGGACTGAAATAGATCTTGTTAGGAAGTGCTTTGTGATCTGCCTGGATCTTACCAGGTTTTGGGGATGAGTCCTGTATTCTCCATTGTCAGGTCATTGTGAACATGATCTTCTTCAAAATGTCGTGGTAATTCCACTTAAACTTGCCAGATCCTGGCACCTCTGTTTTTAAAAGCCTGATGGGAAGTCCGTGAGACTGTGACTCCTAAGAGATTGTCAAAGCTGCATGATTACATTTTGATGATTTGGATTTTGAAGTCCTGAAAGTTGAGCATCTAAATCCCTTTGGCCTTGCAACGCTCAGGGGACTGAAGAGAAACAGGGATGGTTTCTATATATCACTTGGAAGAATATCAGGTAGTTTACTTTTGCTTGTTCATCCAGCTGCTCAGCCATTTACCATCCTAATAAGTCTAAGTAGGCAACCTTCTGTTTCCCTAAGGAGTCTAGATTGCCTGTGGCTATGTGGACTAGTCTCTAAGAGGCAAAATATCCTATACACAGAGGAGGTTGTGCTGGTGCATTGACATTTGCTTGGGGAGGGGAATTTGCTATTGCTGTCCATCCCCTCAACTGTTTTGCAGGCCATTTGTGTCCCTTCTGCAAAGGCCATGGATCCCACGTGTTAGTGCCCCACCTCCTGCAGAGGTGACCCTCTCCCCTCTGCAGGTCTGTGGGCACTGTTCTGTCCTGGGGTGCAGGAAATCTGCACCCTGACGTGGGATCGGGGCCGACGTGGCTCAGGCATCGCCTCAGAAAGCTGCTTGGCATGCAGTGTGCCTGCTGCGCTTGGCAGCCCGGCACTTCATGGCTAATCAGCATGTGCTGGAGCACAGACAGCACAGTTTAGAGTTGAACCGACCCCCAAATGTCCCTTTTTGTGAGAAAAAAAAAAAAAGCAGCAAGGGTCAGATTAAAGTAAATCTCACAGCTGAGATGTCTAGGCTGGAAGCTCTTTTTAGTCTTGCTCCTGGCTCAAGGTGGCAAAGGCCAGCTGGGAGTGCCCAAAGAGGGGAGCAAGACCCCCTGGCAGCTGTCCCCCATGGCCATGCCACCCTTGTCCACAGGCCCCCGGACTAACCAGCCGGCTGGTAAGCCTGCAGGGTAACCGTGCTCAATCCTCAGCCTGCCACAGCTTCGTCTCTGGGGACAGGGGACATTTATCTGATGTCAGCTGTTATCAGTTTGACATTAATATCTCCAGCAATTAGTGCTTTTACAAATCAGTAATGAACTGCAGTTTTAAACTGATTTTAACAACCAGAGCACACTGCCACTAGGAAATGAAAGCAAATTTTTTGTCAGCAATATTTCCACTAGGAAAGAGAAACAGACTGTACCTGCTGTACCTGCTGCTGAGTGCTTTGTATTGTGTTTTAAAGAAAACTAGAGTTTTGTTGCCTTTTTTTTCTTTTTCCTTAGTAGTAGAAGATCAGTTTTTCTGGCTGGACACAACACAGGAGAGAAACTCTCAGCTTTGTAATTCCCTCAGACAGCCAGTGAGCTTGCAGAGCAATTATGGGCTTCTGTGGATTAGGATAAATAACCTCTCTGAACTACAGTGTTGCTACAAAAACCAAAGTATATCCTACAGCAATCTCTGCTGTGCTTTGGTCTAGCTTGAACGTGCCAAAGACTAACTCAATAGACGATTTTCTCATAAGCTTAGCAATACGTAGACATACTTACAGTATTTCCAAACAGCTAAAGCAATGCTTGCTCTTCCTCACTCCTAAGGCACAAGGAAGCTCAGTGTCACTGTTTTTTTCTGCAAAGGGGTCCAAGGAGACATGTTTTAGTGTGTTGTTATATTCTCGTGGGCACTCAGAAGGTCCTGGATCTCTGTCTGGGAATGGCAGGAGAAATGAAGAATTCTTTTTCCTAATGAAATTTTGAAGTAATTTTAGGAAAACAAAAAAATGGTCTCATTATTTCCAGGAAGATGCCAAAGATGTGATCGACTGAAGGCCCGCTTGGATCTTAGTGATGTGTAGGTAACCAGATGTCACATTCTCGATTCCTCTTTACCCATGTGTCTATCATGACACTGCTTTCATTCCCTGGCACAGAAAGAGATGTGTTAGTATGCTCTTCTAGGCTTTTTGGGTTTCTCAGTGGTAGAGGTAGGAGGAAGGAGCAGATCCCCTCTTTCAGTAGTCTTCAGGGGCTCCTGGCCTCCAGACAGTGAAATAAGGAAGCAAAAGAGTTAAAAAGGCAGAGGACAGGGAGCAGCAGAGTGCTGCTTAATGCACAGCTTTTCTTCCAGGATCAGGGTCCATCCCATGTCTGGGGCTGCTGGGAGTGTGTGGGGATCCTGCTGCCGGATCAGGGTGCTTCACCTGAGCCCTTGTCCACTTACCATCATTAAAGAAACCACAAGCTTTTAAATGAAACTTGACTTAGCCATTACATTCTGGTTATGTTCCAAATGAGTAATCATATTTTGCACAGGTTGTCTTCAGGGAGAGTTTTTGATCTACACTTAGGATACTCACTATTAATAATGGGGACCTTTGCAGAGGTAGGTGATAGCTCATTAACATTCTTCCCAGGACCTTCTGTGTTTAGATATTGTGTTGATAATGCCGTCTTCTGGTACAAGTGCTCAGAAATAAAACTAATATAATCGGCAAATTAGCTGCAGAATAATAAGCTTCATTACAGCTAGCCAGCTACTCCAGCCTTCTGCTTTTATCAATGAATTAAAAGCTCTTCATCTGCAGTTATTACTGTAACATGACACGGCAGCAATGCTGAACAGTTGAGAAGGCGATTTTGCTGTGATAAGCATGGTCCCCCACAGACTTTGTGGTTCTGTAGCATACATCCCTAGCCTTGGGATTGTTCTCCATAATCAAAGATTTCATTTAAAAATAAAACTGCATTACATCCAGTGTGCCTGTAAAGACAGCTTTTAAAATAGTCCTCCAGTGTAGGACAGCGTCAGGATGTCAGTCTGAGTCTGCAGGCAGACAGGAAATTACCCAACCTAATTCAGCCACTGTGATCCTCCATGTACTTTGTGCAGGGGACAATGAGAAAGTGCTCCAGTCCCTGCACTAGGAGTAACTGTGACAGTGGAATGTCTGGAGAAACCTGAATTTCTCTTTGGGCTTCTGGATTTCCAAGTGGATCTCTGTGGAGCGTGGGTTCTTCACTGTTGTCAGTGTCCTTTTCTGATGTATTTGTGTTTGTATTAGGTAAAAATCGTAACTTTCAATCCTTCTCCTTTCTGAGATTTAGAGATCTCTATGGTGACCCTTTCCATGGTGGATTTCCCATGATGTTTGTTAGAAGCTTATCTGGCCTTTTAGGGCTGGTAGATGAAACAAATGTATGATGAAAAACAGCCTGAAAAATATTTTGAGAAATAATTTAAAAGTAGTTGTCGGCTCAAAATCTGTTTGGAAATCCCTACTGATTTCAGCAGAAGTTACCCTGAGCTTACATCTCCCAGGTACCTAATTACACCTTTGCTCATTTTGAAAGGGACCTTCTCACTCCTTGGCTTTGGCAGTAGCCAAAACCTGTCTCTTCCAAGGGGAAAGTCCCTTGAATGGTGGTCACCAGACACAAAGACACAAGCGCTTGTAAGAGTGTTCCAGAATGGATGTCTTGGGTGCTTGTTGCCCAGGCTGGAGAAAGTCTATTTGAAGCAAGAAGTCTGCAGAAACTTCAGCTACATTTCTCCCTGCATTTGGCCTGCTCTGGGCATTATGCTGGGTATTATTAAGGTTGGAAACTGCTGCAAGAAATGGGAGGAGAAGGTAAACCCAGAAGAACCCAAGAGAACCCAAACTTATACCAGAGTTTGACCACAGCCACCCTCTCCTCACTGACACTTTTCTCTGGTTTAAAAATTGCTAAGCAGTGTAATAGCACACTAAGGAAGTGGGCATACAAAATCTTTTTTCTGACGAGGAATTTATCTTAAAAACCTCATTCTCCCACGCGATCTCCAATAAATCTGGTAACAATATTTTTGTTAGTCTTCTCCTCCTTCTTTCTTATACTCTTCCAAAAATGTTCCTGCATGGTACATTAGCTGGGATGCTGGGAGCAGCCTCTGCTAGCTTAAGTACAACTTAATACACCCTACTGGCAGATATAAAGGGTTGACATGAAGGTGTGAAGGAATATCCAGCAGATGCTCTTTAGGCTGCACTACAGTTCAGGAAAAGTATATACTCATATGTAACAAATTTAAAACCATGAAAAAGCCCTCCCTTCAACATATAGAAAGTCATTCTTCCTTTTTGGAAGTTTCTAGCTTTTAATCTTCTTTCTGCAGAGATAAGCATATACACTTAGTGCACCCTATGGAGTCAAGAACTTGGGAGAGTATTACAAAGATCCTAAATCTTTATTAAAATGAAAAAAACTAAAATAAATCTCAGCCTGAGTCCCGGTGCATTTTGAGTCCTTTAGACCTGACTACATAGTTCAGTATCTGGAAAGAGTAGCTGTTATCTATCTATCTATCTATCTATCTATCTATCTATCTATCTATCCATCCATCCATCTATCTATCTATCATCTAGCATTTTTAATTGAAAATTGTATTTCTGAAATAAATGCTTTTGCTGAATTTGATTTTGTGTGTGTGAGAAAAGCATCATTTTCCAATGAAAAGTTCAGTTGCTGTGCAACAATGCTCAAATAATTTTATTTTTTTTTAGTTTGCATTATTTTTTGTGCATGTATTTTGAAATATCAGTACAAAATGAAATGCAATTTTGAACTCCTTCCAGATTGGCCATAGAAAAACAATGTTTTCCTAACAAAACAATTATTTTTACACTGATTTTTTTTTTTTTTAATAAGAAAATGAATGGGGGTTTTGTTGTGTTTTGTTTTGATTTAATCAACTTTAATAACGATTAATACCAGATGTCACTTTATACTGAGTCTTTACCATCACATGCCACAGATAGTACATGTATTACATGTTGGCTCCAAAAATAACCAGTCCAATCCAGGTAACATCAGCCTTTGCAGGTGCTGATGGAAGGCCGGGCAAGAACTGCTCTGCTCCTTGGACAACTCGGCTGCTGATTGCCAAGGAGCTGGTGCAGAGGGGCCTGGTGTTGCCAACTAGTCAAACTTCTCAGTGGAATCACTAACACCACGAATATGCCAACATTTCTGGGCTTGCAGGTTTTTGGTGGCCTTCCTGGTCATGGTATCCTGTGCTGGATGAAGGCCAGATATTTTCATCCAGGCCAGGGCAATAGTTTTCCATTTTCCATGGGGCAATAGTCCATTCGACAGCCAGTTAATATCTATTGTATTAACTCCTTCGAGGAATTTTTATTTGGATTTAGTAGGGCTGAGCACTGGTTTGATTTCTGTTGCACATTCATCTCTGTGTAAAGATGAGGCAGGACTATTTCTGCGCCAAGGAGAGGCCCATCATTGCAGGAGACAAGAGAACAAACATTCTCACAGTATAATCAATCTTATAGAGCAGATGGATACAGTAATTAGAGCAAAAACAATTTTGCCAAGAATATTAACATTTCAACAGTTTATCAGAAAGGGGGTGTTGACACCGGTCAATAATTTTCTGATTATTGCAAAAACATCTTAAGTTGTTGACTACTTTGTGCAAAATAGGACAGACTAATTTTGGCCTTCTGACCTTGTTTACAGCAATGGGAGGTAGCATTGCCACCAAAACCTTTCTTAAACAAACAAACAAATAAACATGTGTTTTTCCACACAAAGGTATCGTAGGCCATAAAGATGTATGGGTTTTCCAAAGAGCATATTTATTTATATTTTACTCAGTCTCATGATGGTTGGGTGCATGTTGCAAAAAATTAAACAACTGTTGCCAACAGTTAGCACAAGTCAAGCCTCCCCCTCTTCCCGTGCGTGGATGAGATAAACATCATGCCGATGAGCCCAAAGGAAAGAATAATAATAAAAAAAGAACTTAAAAGAATCCAAGTCCATCAAAGTTTAACACTCCCTTCACTGGAGATGAAATATATTCCATTTGGTTTCTACCAACTGAGTGAAAACCTGGCAAATCTTTTTGAGACATGGGAGGAAATACTGAAATAAAATGAGCATAGATGAGGGGTAGGACATTTTACTGCCATAATTTTATATTTCAGTCATCTATTTGTGTTTTATTTTCTTTTTTCCCTCCTCACTTTGTTGCTTCGTCCATTTTTTTCCAATATAAAGACCATTCTTCCCATTCACATGTTTTCTTGCCTGTATTGTTCCTCACTTGTGTCTGATGCTGTTCTCCCAGTGCACCCTCACTGGTGGGCCATTAAGATGCTGTCACACAGCCCCAGTGGATTTCCCGCCCTCATGGCCAGCCCTATAGCTCACATTTAAGTGTTGTGAAAGGACTGGGAGTGCAGAGAAAAATTCACTTTGTGTCATGCTTTCCTTTAATAAATCACATGAGTTGGGCTCTACCAGACCCCAGGAAGGAGAAATCAGCAGAAGAGATATTCCTTGATGTCAGGAATGCTCTCCAGCCTACCTGCCAGTCCCCAGTGCTGAAGAAGTGGATAAAAGACCACATCGCCAGCCAGAAAACTGCAGTTACCACTGCTCATCTTTCGTGTTGCATACAACTTCTTACTAGCAGAACTAATACTTTGCAGCCAGTGCTTCATAGCCCTAAACTATGGTGGTACAGATATTTTGATAATGATGAGCAGTGCTTGCAGCAAAACCAAAGAGCTGTGGGGTAGTATAGCCTCAAACAAAATTTTTAAACCCCAGTCTCAGGCTGGCTGAAAATAGGACCAATTCCTATCATAAGTCAGACCAAAACAAAGATGGTACTGCACCAACACTGCTCCCCCTTCAGCATTCTTATCTGGGCCACCTATGCATTCAGGGACCTGAGCCCAAACACTAGGCTGCAATTAGAGTTGTTATTAGGGTTCAGAAAGTCAGAAAGTCACAAAGCCTACAGCTCCAGGGACACTGGGACTGCCAAAGGCATGCCAAGGGGAGCACACCAGTGCACCAACATTGCTTCCCCCACAACTTTCTCATCTTGGACACCCATGTATGAGCCCGAGTCACTGGGAGGTGTTAGGGTCACAGTTAGGGTTAGGATTCCAAGAACCACAGAGTCTACAGCTCCAGGGACACTGGGGCTCCAAAAGGCATGCCAAGGGAGCAGGGAACTGCACCTACGTCTCTCCGTCCACACCTTTCCCATCTGGGTCACCCATGCATGTGGGGATCTGACCCCAAGGACCAGGTTGCAATTACACTTATGGTTAGGGTTCTGAGAGCTACAAAGCCTACAGCTCCGGGGCACCAGGGCTGCAAAAGGCAAGCTGAGGGGAGCACAGCACTGCACCAACACTGCTCCCTCCACACCTTTCTCGTCTGGGCTACCCATGCATGTGGGGACCTGAGCTCAAATTGCTGGGTGCAGTTAGGGTCACGGTTAGGGACAGGGTTCCAAGATCCACAAAGCCTACAGCTCATGCATGTGTGGACCTCAGCAGTCAGGTTTGAAACAGCCTACCATAGACCCTTGCTCAGTAGATAATGTAGAAGTTAGGAGTGTAGTATCCCAAGTCTGAGACTGCTTTGGGTATTTTTAGGTTGCAGGAATATCTGCCCCAATGCCTCTTTAAGAATAAGCTGATGTGTTAAAACTGACTGGCAGGTAAAGCTTTCCTGTTGTGTCTTGCACCTCTTACTCATTTGCTGGCTTTGTGCAAGGTAGAGCTGCCCTAGGCTACTCTACATCATGACCACACTGGTTGGGAGTTGGCTGTGACGTTTCACCTCCTTTCTTACTCTAGCAGTGAGTTAAGCCTTTATATTATGATATCTAGAAAATAATGTACTTTTTCCTCTTGCTCTAGCAAAGTAGTCAGAGACCATCAGGAGAGCGGCTCAGCAGGTGCAGTAGAAAAGGGGCAGCTGCTACTCAGTGCTCTTGCAGCTGCTCCATGCTGGACCCAGTGGGTTAAAAGTCTGGACTTAAAAGTCCTTGTGAGAATAATTGTCCCACCTACTAGCTGTCTGGCAGTGCTAGTGATCAACAGCTGACATACTGATTAAACAGGGGAGAGAATGAGTAAGCAGATAGACTTATATTTGCAAAAATAAGAGCACACAAAATTGAAGATAAATCACTGGAAATCTGCCCCCTTGAATCTTTAAAGGTCAGGAGTGTGGATCAAAGATCAAGCAGTGCAGGAAGTGGCAGGAGAATGAATACCCTGAAGTACCTGAAACAGCCTGAGTTTTGGCCTTCAAAGTTTGTGCAAAGCATCTCCCAAAAGGAGGTGGAAAGGAGGAGGGCAGTCTGAAGCCAAGCCCTAGGGCAGATGGTGACAGATGCTGCACGCTGGAGCAGTGCTCCACGGGACATGATGCCAGCCCGAGGGTCTGCCTGCACAGGAATGATACATTGGATTAGGCTATTCACCCTGGCTTCAGGAATGAGCTGTATCAAACGTGAAATGCAATCACATTGCTTTGATCTGCTTTCCCACGGTGCTTTTTTGGTCCAACAGTGCACTTGCAAACGGGCTTGTGCTCATGTGCTATGCGGCACCCTGGGGAGGTACCCCTGGCTGCAGTGACGGTCCCTCTGCTCGTGGCTCCCCAGAGTGTGTTGCAGAAAACCCAATGACAACTGAAAGAGACCTGGGATCAAACTAGTACATTCCCCTGATTCTTCTCCCAGCCATCCTGCAACACATCCTAGAAAGCTTGTGAGTGATATCTTACGAGGGGATGATGCAAATATACAATTTTTTTAATTTTTTTTTTTTTTTCCTGGTCATCTTGGAGGCCCTCACTTAATCTTTCCCTGGCGTGAACCTTTCCCAGTGGGCTTTTGAAGAAGAGAAAGGAACAGGTCATCTAAACCTGACTGAAAGTGGGATGTGTACAGAGGAAGCTGAAAGAAAGGTGATACCACGTGATAAAAAATGGCCCAGTTTTGTAGGCGAACAGGGTCAAAGGAGCCTTACTTTATTCTTGCTGCAACTAGAGCATAGTTGTGAGTAGCGACTTCACTGGTACCATGGCAATGACCAAAATGATTTGGTTATAAATTTTTATGCTGGTATGCGTGGGAGGGAATGTTTTGTAAATATGAGGCGACCTACTCCTCAATGAAATTATTCAGATCAGTTGTTTTAAAATCTAGTTATGAACAAGATACGGAATTAAGTACACAAACTGCATTTAGCATATCTGACCAAGAACACAGTACAAATCTCAGCCCACTCAAATTCATCTCACTTGTGGCTATGGACAACTCAAAGCAACGATGTCCCTGACTGGGTGCTGGACATTGTCTGTGTGGATACCATCACTGGGCCACAGAAAAAAAAAAAATACAGTGTAATATGCACATGTTGTCTGGCACTACCGAGTGGAAAAAATCCTTGGTCTCTTTAAAAGAAGGTCAGATTTAACCTTTGCTTTCAGAAATTCTTTGAACTTTTTTTTAAGCTGTTTTTGCTTTTGATATGAAGGGGTGTGTATAGCAGTGAGTTCAGCAGTTAAATGTGCAGAAAACTTTTGCTGCTTTTTCATCCTGCTAGTTAATGATTTTGCAGGTATTTGCTAAAAGAGCAAGCTTTCAACTAACTTTTTGCAAGCCTTCTCTGTTTAATCTTTCCTCTGAAACAACTCTGTTCCTTTGTTCACTCTTTCTGTATTTTTGCAGGACATCCAGTATGTGAGCCACAAAATGCTCCTCACTTAGTTTTTCCTGGTGGCTACCTCAGATCTCCTTCAATTTTAACTAGTATTGCAATTCTCCAGTCAGCCCTAATCATGACTGCCTCCAATAAGTTTTTATTTAGATATTTCTTCTCACTTCTCCTCTTTTTCTGTCTACTTCAGTGGCTCAGCTGATATTAAATCCTTGTTAGGCTGGGGATACAGCAGTTTGCCTACTAAGGCAAGCCAACACCACCACCTGTACTTATTTCCCAGTCCAAGCTGTCATGCTGATAGTGATAAATAATCACTTTTCCTACACTTCTGAAATGACATCCTCGTTTACCTTTCCCTGCCATAGTTTGATCTAAGATAAGTTGTCTTCTGAATTGCTTTCCTCAGGTAAAAATGTTGACTGTGGATGAAAGGCCATGTTTAGGCTGATGATGGGAGAATAAAGAAGAGTTAAGCCATTTTGGGGCATGCTACACGCAGGGAAGCCCCCTCAGGATGGGGCAAGAAGCGACACACAGCTGTGGGCAGTGCTGCTAGTTGTCAGGATGGCATCCCGCTGTAATGTGGATGTGGAAGAACAATGATGTTTGTAAGGTTGGTCCCGCAAAGACTGTTTATTTGGTAATGTGAATAACAAACCAGAGCGTTCTCTGCTTTAAATTCTGTTCTGGGAGAAAGTTCCCTGCAAAGTTAGTGGGATTCTGCATGAAATTTTCTGTCCCCAACAATTTCAAATCATTGCAACTGATGCTTTAAAATGATTATAGCAGTATGAAATCTCTCTCTGAAGCCTCTTGGGGCAACTTAGTTGCTCCAAAACTTCAGAACTGTGTGTTCTTGTACAACTCTGTGTGCTCACAGAAGTCATGTTTTATTCTGTTCTCTTTCACTATAATAAACATCTGTGCCATACAACACTTTTTTTTTTTTTCCTTTTTTTTTTTTTTAACTCGTGGCACATCTGGTCTGAGGAGGAGCAGCGCTGTAGGAGACAGCTCAGAAATGTAGGTTTGAGGCTGCAAACATACTGCTTGTGGTTGGATGTTATCCTGGAGGAAAATTAGGGTGTTTACAGCCTGGATATTGATTTAGCATGTTGTGTGGGTAAGCAAATAGTCTAGAAAGTGAGTCCTAACTGCATCTGCCATGGTAGCTGTCAGCCTGCAGCTGATGAAAGGAATCCTGCATATCCTACACATGGGGATAGTACCAGAGGACAAAGTTCTAAGGGACCTCTTTGGCTATGGACAGCTGAGAAGGCTTTTGTCTTACCCTAGATATTGCCTGCCAAGGTAAATCCCATGATCGGAGACCACTGCAAATTTCAGATCAGGAACATTTTCCAAGGAGTCTTGGCAGTACCTTGCAGCATTTCCTGGTGTCACTGTAGCTCAGCTTGCAAAAAGAGCCAATTCCTCCAAGCAAGGGTAGCTATTGTGATTTTACTGATGCTCCCATCTTTCTCTGGTGCCTTCCTCATTCTTTTTTTCTGCTCCTTCCTGGGATGTATGTCCCTTTGCTCCCTCTACTCCATCAGCTCAGAAACTACTTGCCTGCTGGTAGGTTCATTCCAGTTGTCGCTCTCTTTCGTATTCCAACGCAAGTGGCCTATTCCAGCAACTCTGCAGGGCCCACAGTGAGAATGGTGATGACAAAGGGTAGGTGACATCAGATACACGGAATCACACAGAATCGGAGAATGTTAGGAATTGGAAGGAACCTCGAAAGATCATCTAGTCAAATCCCCCCACCAGAGCGGGAACACCCAGATGAGGTTACACAGGAAGGTGTCCAGGTGGGTTACATTCAGTCCTTGCTGCCTCATATTAAACTGCAGCACATATACCTGAGCTCTGGCATGTAACCAGGAGAGATGACATTTGGGCAAGATGACCCAGAGCAGGAAGGGCATCTGGGCCAGGCCAGTGCGAAACAATGCGGCATGGGATGGCGGGAAGACTGCCAGCAGCAGGGTGGGTGAGAAGGCTCCCATATGAACCTGAAAGCAAACAAACTCGCTGCCAAGTAGCGCTACTCCTGCTCCAAGGAGGATCACTTATTGCAGTTTGAATTATTAGCTCATTTGTTGTAGTAAAAGACTGTGTGGACGCAAGGTGCTGTGAAGGGACCAAACTAAAATTACATCTGTGTGCAAAAAAGGACCTGGGAGTATACTTACATCCCTACTTTGCTATGGGACTGTTATCAAAGCACAATATAAATCATTATGTAAAAATCAAAATAACTTTGGTCTCTGCAACGTACCTGACAACAAAGCACAAGTTCAATAAGTTAAGCAGAACTGCTAATATTTGATGCTCAAGTAGATCTTCTGTAGTATCTAATTTATACTGCTCTTAACATATGGGGCATTTTCTTTGGCAAATGAACTTAGCAATGTTTCCCAGCCCACAACCAAAGTCCTGACTCAGTAAATCACTCAAACAAAATCACGGGTTTGGGGGAATCTTTCTCCATTGCTGCTCCTTCCTGACTTAAAGAAAAAATTAAGTGAAATCATTTACTGCACATTTTTTATGCATTATCCGAGCAATTTAAAGTAGCTATACAAACCACAAATATAAAGTCCTGCATTGTAGGGTAGGGAGTCCTTATAATGATAAGCAACATTTGTACGTGTGACTGGGGCTTGAGATTGTCCCCAGGCCATGGACTTCTTGGAATCTGGGGCCTCTTTGGTTTTCTTCAGACTTTAAGGGGACTCTAGCAGATACACATAAATCCTGCCAGTTAAATGTAGATTAATGGGAACCAGCAGGGAGTAGAAATAACCTCCACTTTTGCTGGTAAACACTATAAAACATGGTAAATACTTAGGTTTATTGCAAAAACTGTCCTGCCATCCTCACCCAGCACTCAGTTCCCTCTTTTCTAGGCATTTGGTTTTCTTTGCAGCTTACATTTTATTCCTAGTAAGCAATATTCTTTCCCCATACTTTCCTAAGTATATACGAAATACTCATTTCATACATGCTCAGTGGAGTCCTACTCAGTGAGTTTTACAAGCAGCTTCCCAACTATGAGTGTTTTGATGTTTCAGTTTGTGTTATTCACTACAGAAGTTCAGTCTGACTTCTTAATATTTGCAGAAATGGAAAGGCTTTTTTTTTGTGTAGGATTATGTCAGATGGTAAGATGAAGGAGCAGAAAAGGATATAAGGTAATTTTCTAGGTAGTCTAACATAGTCCATGGGGCAAGGTGGCATATGCTTGTAGTAGCTTAGTTCCTAAAAGTATAAATCTCTCACAACCCCATGAAGTTGGGATCATTAATACACATATCACCTTTAAAAACACTGCTAAGGATTTAACAAAAATGGTTTTTGTCACTTAGGCCAAGTTAAAAGGCTGTAATTGCAGTCCATCCACTGGGACAAAAAAATGCACTGATTCAAACTCCTGTGCAGGTAATATATGACTACAGAGGGTGAACTACTTGGGAAGATAACCTCAGCTAAGCTAGGAGAAAGAAAAATGAACAGAAAAGAAACAGCTATAGTAACCATCTGCAAGCACATATAACCTCTATTTCAGCACCCCCAAAACTTAAAAGGATAAATATGGTGGGTTGACGCTGGGTGGACACCGAAGCCCACCAAGATGCTCTATCACTGCCCTCCTCAGCTGGACAGGGGAGAGAAAACATAACAAAGGCCCATGAGTTGAGATAAGGACAGGGATAGAGATCAGTCTCCAATTACTGTCGTGGGCAAACCAGATTCAACTTGGGGAAATTAGTTTAATTTATTACCAATCAAATCAGAGTAGGGTAATGAGAAATAAATCCAAACCTGAATTCTCCAGCTCCTCCCCGTGAGTGGTGCACGGGGACGGGGAAAGGGGGTTGTGGTCAGTTCATCCCACGTTGTTTCTGCTGCTCCTTCCTCCTCAGGGGAGGACTCCTCACACCCTTCCCCTGCTCCAGTGTGGGGTTCCTTCCCCAGGAGACAGTCCTCCAGGAGCTTCTCCAATGTGAGTCCTTCCCACAGACTGCAGTTCCTCACGAACTGCTCTAGTGTGGGTGCCTTCCATGGGGTGCAGTCTGTTAGGAACTGACTGTTCCAGCGTGAGCTACTCTCTCCACAGGGCCACAGGTCCTGCCAGGAGCCTGCTCCAGCATGGGTTTCTCTCAGGGTCACAGCCTCCTGGTGCATTCACCTGCTCTGGTATGGGGTCCTCCACAGGCTGCAGGTGGGTATTTGCTCTACCATGGACTCCCACAGGATGCAGGTGGATCTCATCTCCACTGTGGACCCCCATGGGCTGCAGAGGGACAGCCAGCCTCACCATGGTGTGCACCACGGGCTGCAGGGGAACGTCTGCTCCAGCACCCGAAGCACCTCCTGCCCTCCTTCACTCATCTTGGCGTCTGCAGAGCTATTTCTCTCACATATTCTCACTTTCTCCAGCTGCTGCTGCCCATTTTTTTTCCCTTTATAAGTGTTACCCCAGAGGTGCTACCACTGTCACTGATGAGCTTGGCTTTGGCCAGCGGTGGGTCCATCTTGGAGCTGTATGGCATTGTCTCTGTCGGACATGGGGGAAGCTTCTAGCAGCTTCTCACAGAGCCACCCCTGTAGCCTCCCTGCTACTGAAACCTTGTCATGCAAACCCAATAAAATAAAAGGAAATTGCTTTCAAAACAGCAAAGACAATTTTATAAACATTTTTCCTTATGCTTCTATAGGCTGTTGGACTTGTTGCCCTGTTTATTAGGACAGCTGCGTGTACCAGCCTTTAGCATGTAGAGAGGTGTATTCCAGGAAAGTCTTTCCTTCGTTCCCTTCTATCCTGCATATGCATGCATATTAGTTTAAAAGCGTATTTTTTTTTTCTTAAGCAGCCCTATTGCAACAGTTGCTTGGCAATTCAGCCAGCTTGAGGGTACCAGTGGTGGTGTCCTGCAGGTCACACCAGCTTGCACTGCGTGGGCCACATTTCATCCTGCCCCATGGACGTGAACAGGGCTCTGTCCTTAGCCTTGAGTGGCTGCGTGGCCACACAAAGCAATGATCCCATTTGAAATGAGTGAAGAAATCCAACGGTGACTGCAGTGGCTTCCCTGGACCAAGCTTAAGCTTTGCCCTTTTGCCAGCAGCATAGCTTTGGGTTATCAACAGCTTTATAGCTACTACAAGTCCCTTAAGCAAGGGCATAGTTTGACTGTCCTTTCCTTGGAATGCAATGCCAAATTACATGTCCATGTCCCTTCTAAGGCTTAATAACCTCCCTTCCCCCCACCTCCCTTTCCTCATCTTTTCTTTTAAGTGGACTGTATACCAAGCCCAAATAATGGTGCAGCCCCAACACAGACCCTGGGGCAGCTAAGAGGTGCTGCAGCTGGGAGCTGCTCAGTGACCTCCAAAGGCGCAGAGAACGTGGGCAAACTGTGGCACTTTTAAACCTGTAGAACAAAAACTCGCTTTGTTGCCTAATATGTATCCTCCTAAAGAACTTAATGGAACAAAAATGAGAAATTTGCTGCAGCCTAAAAGTCATTTGTGCCTTTGAAGTCCACCTTGAGTTTTGCAAACTTTTAGTCATTTTAGAAGAACTGAGCTGAATTTGAATCCTGAATCACATGGAGTGCAACTTGTTTCTCTCCTAGGAAAAGAGAACAGTGTGTATTCCACAACTTTCAGCTGCAGACTTTTCTTTAGCCTAGACATGAGCCTTGCATAAATTCAGACCTCACCAATTATTATGGCTTTATCAAGAACCTTATTAGTGATCATTAAAAATAAACTTGCTTAGAAGGTGATTCCTATATGCAAAGCCCATCATTCCTATTTGCTTTGTGACTATTAATGTTTTTTTTAATGCTTATACATTAGTGCAAGGAATAGTGTTAGCATAATTCTAGTGTAAAATAAAACCAGCTGTATCCATTATAAGTCCATTACTGCCAGGAACTGTAAATATGTTTATGCCTGATAGCCTTTTGACTCAATAATATCCTGCTATCTCTGTTGGGCAGGCAAGTTTTTAAACCAAGAAAAGACAGGTTATGATTTTTATAACCAAACTGTGTTTCTTTTTGAAGTATGTTATCTAAATTCAATTTTTAAGGCGGTCATTAAAAAAATCTGCCTGTGATTTTAAAGGAGAACAATTGAAATGTCATCTTCAAAGTGGTGGCAAGAAGGTACAATGTGCACTAAGAACAAGTTATTCCTCCCAGATACACACATACGCAGACAAACCCTGCCATATCATACCATACAAACAATTTTAATTGTGTAGTTACAGTCAATAACCACTCCTAGTCAGAACATTTCTGCATAAAGAAAATTGTGATACACTTATAAAAACAGCCAGCTGTAACAAAATAACTGGTGTTTTCATAGCAATAAACTCATAAAAAAGAAATACACCTTTATACAGAAAATTTATACAGCTGTAGCTTTAAAATTGATTGTAAACCAAAGGAAGACACATTGCAAACATCAATTATTTTCACATTAATTGCATAAGTTTCTAAGGTGATCTATTAGTTTTATTTACCTAAGCTTATTTGCATGATAGTAAAAATTGCATACAACAATAAGAGTGAAGCTTATAGTATGAATTGCTTGGATAACATAGAGCACTTTTTATAGGCAACTGTGTAAAGCACATTTTCTCTATTTAAAACTTTTAAGACACTTTGTTTTACTGCCCATCAAAATACATTTATAAATAGAAAAAAAATCAGTATGATAACAAGAGAAGCAATATTACATTTAACGGAAACTTCCAAAAAATTAATTACAACATGATGCTGCAGGATCTACAAATAAATAATGAGGACTAAATTGTGTTTCACATTTTCCTTTTCATTTTTTTTAAAACCATGTAACAATGAGAATGGAAAAAAAAATACAGTGATCTTTATTTCCAAAAGAAAACAAATCTGAATTACGGCAGTGCCATATAATACAAGGCATTTGTTGGCATATGTTATCTTTAAACTGCATTCCACAGTCTATAGTTCTTTTGTAACATACAATAGAACAAGAGTAACAAACTCTTTTTTATTTTATTTTTTTAAATAAATGTGAGTTTCCAAAGATCAAGTGTGGAGTGCTACAGTAATAATTAAAAAACAAGAACAAAACAGAAACGAAAAACAGTAAATCACAAAAGTTGTAATGCTTGTCTGAAGGCTCCAGAATCAAAATCACTGGTATCATGCTTATTGGGTACACTCGCAGTGTATCCAGTGAACACAAATTAATATCAAACAATCCTCAATGCCTCAACTGTTGCTGTGAAGCAGTTTGTAAAACAGAGTAAAACATCTAGTGCAGTCTGCATTATCCTTTTTTTCAACTTTTGTGCAAGTTTTGGAAGATTCATTGGCCAAACAATGAATAATAAAGGTTTTTGACAAAACGCAAGATGGAATTTTCATTTCATTAGTAAATACCAGTGGCACTGTTGAAACAAAATAATACTTTTAGATCAGTCTTTCAATTCAGCATTTATCTCTGTGTTCCCTTCTACCGATAACTCGTCTTCTAGTTTAACTGAAAAAAGTGTGTTTGCATTTTTGTCTTGGATGCTGTCTTCTAAATCCTTGAGCAACTCTTCTTCCTTGTACTCTGCAACATCCACCTCCAAACCAGAATTGTCCTTCAGCTTCCCATGGTGCTTGAGATAATATCGCTGGTTCTGAAAGAACTTGATAATGGTGTACTTGGGCAGGTCAAGCTGAGCAGAGAGAGTCTGGATTGCTTCTTCATCTGGATACAGGCCTACGTCTTGTATGAAACTCTGTAGGATCCCTAGGGCTTCAACAGAAATCTTTGTTCGTGGTCGGGGTTTCTGACGATTTTCATCCTCAGATTCAGCTGGTGATGCCACTGTCGGTTGCCTTGGGGGTAGCCTGGGACCTGGTTGCTGTTGCTGCTGCTGCTGTTGTTGTTGTTGCTGTTGCTGTTGTTGCTGCTGCTGCTGCAAGACAAAGCATAGCATTTTTTTTGTACATGTATTCTTGCTCATAATTTGTGTTACCGAGAAAATCCAGGGTTGGGGGGGGGAAATTGCAAAGCTATGAACAAAGGCTTAGTGAGTTTAAAGAATAAAAAAGAGAAAAAAAAAAAAGAAAAAAAAAAGGCCCATTATTGCTGAACCAGAATTAAAATATGAGTTAGTAACTCTCTGCGCACCTCCCATGCATCTGTAATGTCTGTGAGCAGAGACCAGGGATGAAGGGTCTGTAAGACATGGACGGAGAGGAGGAAGGAAAACTCTGGCTTTGTCTGACTGAAAGCACTGATGACGTGACATTGGTGGGGTTTAGCTGACAAATTTTAATGAACATGCTCCATGAGTCAAGTGCAGACAAGGCAAAATGCTAAGTAGGTGACATAGTATAGGATTAACTTCACCAGCTTAGCCAGAACTGTAGCAAGGGCAAAGTGAGAAAATGCCAGATGAGGGCAAACGCACAGGAGCTCTGCCAGCAGCAGCAGCTGCTGCCCAAAAACAAGGGCTGCAAATCTAGCAACAGCTAAACTAAGGGACTAGGGGAATCTGGGTGAAGAAGTGCATTTTAGCTTAAGTGAGGAAACATCCCACTGCTGATCCGACCTTAGCATGCACTGAAGTCTCATCAAGCTTGCAAATGTTACGTTAGCTGAAAGCACCCAACATCACGCTGTCAAACCCAGCCTCGGCAAGGACAAAGAAGGTAGGAAATCTGTATTTCTCCTTTCAGCTCTGACCCCTCTTGCCTGTGGTCTCAGAGAGGGTCTGTCTTGCCTGTGTTCAAGTACCCCAATGTATAAACAGGGAATAAACATATTTACCTGGTTCTGTGTTTGTGCTGGGGATTATTTAGTTAATATTTATAAAGCACTATGATGCAAAGCTCTAGATAAGTTGCACTATTATTATTAGAAGGGAATATGCTGCATTCCAAAAACTGAGGCAATAAAAATGAGCCAGTATGCACATCAGAAGAATAAGATAAAGCAAATCATGATGTAAATAATTAACAAGAGCTTAAAATGAAGTTTTGCAAGCATGGATTCAGAAACCTTCTTAAAAGGTGAGGCACTGAGCCCCAGGGATATAAATGTTTTTCTCATCTACCACCGGAGTACAGTACACCATAAGATCATGTTTAAAATCAAAAGTAAATTTATCAGCTACTGTTTTTGTTGACAATTCTTTTGCTTCACAGCACAGGAAGCACTGGTTAGTAAGATATTTTGGATCAGCAAATTTCTTGTCATATGGTACAAACCACCAGCTATTATTAAAAAACAACAGCAGCAAAACAAGCAGTTGCTATCACTACATTTCATTTCCCTTTGCAAGTCTCCCCTCGACAATTTTTTGTGTGTTGGTAGTTGTTCCCAAGCTTCCAGTTGCAGCAGATCCTAAGAAGCACAAAACACTGTATGAACAGTACAATTCTGCCCACTTCGCAGTGCCACTTGTGGTTGTGGAGACTTTGCATAGGTCTCAACACCCGGTTTAGAAGCCACTGCTTTAAGTGATCTTCTTATTGTAAGATCTGACACAAATGCTAGTGGAATTAGGGCTCTTGCCTCATCCCTGTTCACATCCTTTCATGTTTTATGGTCTGTGAGCAGTCCCGTTCAAGGCTTCAATCCCAAAGAGATTCAAGACTACTCCCTGCACATTAAATTTTACAAGACTGGAGGCTTTGTACATACAGTTTGAAAACTTGTGTCTTAGCTACATATTTATGCATCTACAATTACCATGTAGAAGAGCAGAGACAAAACTCAGGCCAAATCTCCCAATCCTTACTCTCACAAGTCATATTAAGAGATTACAATGCAACTGCTTATGTGAATAATATTTGTGAGATCAAACACACAACTTTTATCAACAAGGCAAGAAAATCTAAGTAAGTACCACAATGGTTGAATGTTTATACTGTGCATAAGCTTCTCCTTTTATCCCCTTAAGAAGTGATTTTATTAAAAACAATGTACATTTTCAAACAAGTGCTGTTTTATTACTTAATATAGATCTTTCTCTCTCTTTTTGCTAAATCAAACAGCAAGTTTCCAGGCTTTCACAATTATTTTAGTACTTGATATCCTAAGGGATTGTCTTATTCAGTTTGCTTTATCTTTAATATACACTTGTGTCGTTTCTGGCTGTGAGATAACTCTATCCTTCCTAGCTTTGTAAATATTTTTCTGTATAGGTAGTACAAATGATACACTGGCTCTCAGCTGAGGTTGGGAAAGCACCGGGTAATACCTGCCCTTTAAGAGGGAGCAGTTAAAAGACTGACCTCAGGTCTTTCATGAGAAGGGATTAAAGAGTCCCCAGCTCAGAGAGACAACAGCTGACCTGGGCTACAATATTTAGCAAAACAGCCAGCCACGTTCCCGGCTCGTGGTGCGAGCAAAGGGTGAGCGCAGCCCCCGGAGGAGGGGGCACCGCCAGTGCTGCCCCAGAGTGCAGGGTGGCTGTTTCCGAGCCCCGTGGCGTGGGTTCTGCATCCCCTCCTCTCTGTCCCTTGTGCCAGCTCACCTGCGGAGCAGCACCCAGCCAAGGTCCAGTGGTCAGCAGGCCTGGTAAGAAAGCGCCTCTATGCTCTCCTTTCCCAAGGGTGGTGGGAGAGGGGCTCTGAAGGAAAAACAAACAAACATTGACTCACCCCAGCCTCGACTGGGGTTAAAGTGGGATGAGGAATCCCCTTCCCTTCACTCCTGCCCAGGGCCAGCCGCCGCTGTTGAGGGTTTAAGCTTAGCTTTTGCACAGCAGCGCAACGAGGTCCAGGCTTTACTGCTGGTCAGGTGTTTGACAACGGGTGCCAAACGCCTTTGGGTCCTGCCACTTGTCTTGCCAGGGACAACCAGCACGGGGGCTTTGCCCTGCCCGGCACACAGCTGCCGCTGCGCTGCAAAAAACCACCAAACCGAAACGAAAACCGTGGGTAGTCACACGTTCTCCTTTGAACTCTGGTGGCGGATGGCAGCGTGCTCTTATCTGCTACCAGGAGACCTGCATTTAGCCTGGCCGGGAGGAAAGAAACACTAATTTCCTTTGCTCCGTTTAAAGCTTTATTTACTTAGCGCTCTGCAGGATTGGCCAAGGTAAACTAACCTGAATCTGTTCTGCTGGCACATGGATAATGTGGGAAGGCCTGTCACCATGGTGATGAACTGCATTGCTTTCTTGTTCATAAATGGCATCACGTTCAGGCTGAGGAAGACTGAGGAACCTTCGGATCATGGAGAGATTCTCCCAGAGGGTCCTGTTCTCTGGTGAGGGATCTTCTTTCCAACGTAACAGCTCACAGAGCCACCCCTTGAAGATAACACCAGCAAAACATTAGTTTTTTTCCTCACTTCACAAGGGGCAAAATGATGGTGAAACATGTACTTTAGCGGTGCTGCATTCTCTCATGCTCTGCCGCGTTAGGAAAGGGCTTTCACTGCACAGGCTGGGCTCAAGGCAAAACACCAACACACCGAAGGCTGCTGAGTTGTTTCACAAACCCTTACCAACCATGAGCATTTTGGAAAGCACCTTCCCCTTGGTCCTGCACCACAGTGCTGCTGTTTGCTTAGAAAGAAACCGGTGGATGAAGACAGAATCCCTTCCATGATCCCCTCTGCAGGACAGGGGTTTCACTGATGCCAAGGTATTCTCTCTGCTGCCTCTTTTTTTTTATGCCAGGCTGCACCCACCTGAGAGCATCTACACTGTGTTTCAGGAGCTGTCAGATCATATGCTGAGCAATTCTTAAAATCCTGGTACTACTACTCAAAACAAGAAAGTACTTCAAATATCTACCTTGATTGTAGGGCTGCGTAATGTAAATCATAGCAGTAGAGGAGCTCCCTAATGTCCTTTCAAAAGACAGGAATCCTGCAGTCAAGTAATATTTTCTTCTTATCTGCTACAAGTAGTGGTGCCTCTGCAGGTGAACTTATTTCAAGTGATAGATGATTATCTCCTTCAGGATTTTTCTCATAAACCCAGAAAAAAACCCTGAACAAAACAGTCTCAGTTTTACGTACACTATTAGGGCATGGGGGGGGAACAAGATATGATCAGGCTTCTGATAAATGCTTTATACCGTTTCCACATCACAGGACAGCAAGTTGCCTAAGAGCTTACCTACTCTAATTCACACGTGGTTTTGAGATACGTACTACAAAGTCAGCTACAGAATCCCCTGGAAGAACTGCAGCGGTTGCTAATTTGCTGCTAAAAGAGACATACAAGTTAATCTTGAAAAGTTAAAAATTGTTTTCTCATGCCGCCTTAAAATTTAGTTGAGGATTTTTTCTTAATTACGCACTGATAGTTCTAAAATAAGAGTGCAAATGCTCTAGCTAGTACAGTGTGCATCAGCAGCAATTTTTTTGTATAATAAAATTTAGAAACAAAATATTACATGTATAAAACATGCACACTTCCTTTCTTTCAGCTTCAAGGATCTGTTTTCAAAACTAGGTCCATGCGATTTTATTTCTTAGTACTGTAGGAAAGATAATGTGACATTTTATTGAATCAACAAATAATATAAATGTGCAGAAGCTTTTAGATCCTTTTTATATATACTGGTAGTTGAAAAATGGTTTATCCAGACTAGTTTACTACTAGATACAATAGATACATAGATACAACGTAGATATGTATTTTCTTGAAGACATTCATATCTTCAGCTAGCAGTTAATAAATGCAGTGTAAAAATATTGCCATGATAGGAAGAAGTGAAAGTAAACAAATAATCTTAATTCATTCACATTGTATACAAAAATATTTAGTGAATTATAGATACAAATTTGAAGTATATTCTGTTTGGTGTAAGTGGAAAACTGAATAAATGTCACAGGAGAAAATGCCCCCAAGAAACATAAATAACCAAAATGACAAATGTTAGAAAGATGATGGTAGCAGAACTGAGAAAGCAAAAAAATGTAAATGGGGCAAAAATCTGCTGGGTCCCCATCAGGTATCCTAGGGAGGGAGGGGAAGCAGAAGGGGCCCCCTGCACCCCTGGGATGGACCCAGGGATGGGCCCCCCTGCAACCCATTCCCTAACCACACAGATGCTGGGTATTGCCACAGGGCTTGTAGATGCTGGGCTTAGCAAGCTGGGCCAAACACCTTCATATAGAGTACAGAACATACAGCCTGCCCCAGCTGGAATCATATGTCATGTTTTTAAAGCAGTGGCAAGGGTCTGTGAATTCTCCCTCCTCATCCTAAGGTGCCCTGGGACCCATTAGCAGGTTAGTGTATGAACTCTCCTTGATCACTAACCAAATCAACACGTTGCTCGTGGTACTCTGCCCACCTCGCTTCCATGGGGGTACAACGCCGGATTATGCTCAACAGCAGTATTAGTTTTCTGCAGCAAGTTAAATGATGGGCAATCAGAAAACATAGGTAGTTTGCTGGGGATGTAGGGGAGAAGGAGATGAAGAGACACAAATCTAGATATTTTTAATTGAAATGCAGTTCTAAAATTTTTAACTAAGAAAACCTACCAGAAACCAACACAAAACAACCAAACAAAAAGCCCAAACACCAACTCCAAAAACCCAATCACAAAGCCCTCCACAAAACCAAAACAAAATAAAAACCCCCAAACATAAAAAACAAACAAAAAAATCAAACCAAAACAAAACCAAGACAAAGAAAACCTCAACAAACAAACAAACAAACAAAAAACCCAACAAAACAAAAATCCAAACCAACCAAACAAAGCAGCCTGTCCTGAAGCATAAAAAGAGTCCTTTGGTTGTCTGGAGTCTGCACTGCTTCACATTGCAGTTGTTGGTCCTCTTTCTAGTGGTGGTGAACCAGAGAGCAGAACTGACTTTCACGGCAGTTTGGTAGAAGTAAAAAACAAACAAACAAACAAAAAAACCAACCAACCAACCAACTGACCCAAGAAAACTTGTCTTCTCCTATGACAGCTCTCTAAGGTGTACAGACAGACTGGAAAAGAAATTGCACCACACATTTAGAAGCTGCACATATTTTGTCTGGTGACCATGTGAACCACAGATTTTTTTTGGAAAAAAAAAAAAGTCCAGTAGTAAAAATAATTCCTAAACAATCACATTTTATGCCGATTAAACGTATTTCCCAACAACTAAGAAATTCCTTCTCCCGTTGCTGTGTTTCTATATTTAATAGGTCAGACCTTATTTTTATTAATTACTGACAACTAGCATTATATTCCCAGTATTTTTTTATCAATTTATTATTTTTGCACTCACTGAAATAGTATTTCTAATTCCTTATCTAAAAATGATTTGATGAATTGTAACCTGAAGCATGTCTGTGCTAGTCTTTCAGGGAAGCAGTGATTTTGAAATATTGAAATCAGATGCTTCTGACATGGTACACACAATAAGACTGGTATTCTACCTAAATGTCTCTTTTGCACTGGGTTCTTCACGTTTTTAAAAAAGTAGACATACTCTGATGTAAAACATATGATGGCAATGTGGAAACAACCAACTGAATTCTTCTAAAATTACAAGGATAGAGACAACGTTTTGGTCTTCATGGTTTATTTCTGGAAATATTTACAGAAATATTCTCAGAAATATTCTCAGGAGAGACAGTAAATGGTCAGTTACAGAGGCTATAGGGGTTTGCCTTATTAGGAGATCATAAACTTTATACCAATACGCTTCCTTTTGGTTCAAAGGAAACAAACAAAAACCTAATTATTTCATTTAGTTTCAGGTTCAGAATTCTGTATCTGACCTAAAGGTCATTCATAAAAGCCAACTAAATGAGAATGTATGAAACATTTTGTAAATATTAGGAAAAGTAATCATACAGGCTTTTCTAATGACAAATTTTAAGTTAGTTAAAATTTGTAAGTTTTGGTTCCTTTTGATCTAAAGAAGTAGGAACTGCTGGAGTTAATGCAGTTGAACTTCCAAGTGAACCTAACAAGGCTGATTTTTCTCCTCTTACACTCATTTAAGTCTAGAATGATTTCTGTCTAGTTCAAGCAATTTATGCTGAAGGAAGGCTTGGACCAGTGTTTTTTCATGTCTTTATAGTCTTACAGGAAGTGGAAAGGACCACAAAATAATAAGTAAATATTTATAACTCAGATTAGATCACATCTGGCTTATGCAGCATATATAGTGCATTGTTAAAAAAAACAACCTTAAAATAATTAAGCTGATTTATCTATGCAGCAAGGCAAACCCCCCAAAACTCTGCAGTGACATTGGGAACAACCTTCATTTTAAAACAGAGTAAATTTGCCAGGCAACATTACACTGAATATAAAGAGAGTACAAAGCAAAATATAAACATTAGCCACATGTAAATATGTTTGGAGAACTTTCAGGATGTTACTACTTTTCAAACTGACAAAGTTTAATTTGACACCTTCTGTTCTAAAACCTTTGTTTCTATTCAAAATCACGCCTTTAGCTGCTATCAATCACTATGCTCTCCCTATTACTTAAAATACTGGCATGGGCCCTGGATAAGCTGAAAATGCCATGCAGATGAATTCTGAGATAATATGTTCAAACCTGTTATATACAACACAAATCCTGTAAAGTTATGTATTGTAAACCTACATTTATTGGGAACTAAAAGTCTTAAATCCATCTGCTACGAAGAAAATACTGTTATGCACTTTCAAGTAACCAAGTACCATCTGCAAAGGTCTTGCTACAGTAAGCAAGAAAATGGTGAAAAAAAAAAAAAAGATGCTAAACCTAAGATATTTAAAATAAATAAGAGTCTTCTGCTTGGTTTTCTGATAGAGATTTAGTAAAGAAACATAAGACATTAGATGAAAAAAACCTGTGAAAGCCGAACTGCCAAACTATTGCAGAAAAAGCGCAAAGAGGATAACTGCCAAACATTAGACTCTGCAAGACCCATGAACATGCTTATTTTGAAGAAAGCATCTATGCATTTTATCCACATATCCAAATGCTATTTCATTCAGTCTGACCTGTGCGGTGTTTAAATCAAATCTTCTACTCTTTTACATGGACTTTCTAACAAACTATTCCTGCATTTCTTATTAAAAGAAAAAAAAAGATAATTGAAATCTGTGCTTAAGGTGTAAATACCAATCCTAACTAGATCAAAGAGGGCAGCACTACAATCATGAACGTTGGGCTTTCCAAATCAGCAATAAACACATCTAGTCTGGGAAGAAAGGGATTCAAGATGGAGCAACTGAACTGTTTGGTGAATTTGTTATTGTGATAATAATTTGTCAAATGATGAATATTTCTTACAGAATAAGTAACAAAGACGCCACCATTTTTTTAAAAGAGCTGTATTTTGAATTTAAGTAGGCAAAACATTTTAGAGTATCAATACCAAGATATGAACAATTTTTCTTTGGTATAGTATATCTAAGATTATTTTGTATCCTTCTCTGGGGCATATAGTATAATAAAAATATATGGTGTTAGAAATCAGTCTAAATAGGGAGGTATTTGATACAAACATTTTAGCAAAAAGTGTGAATTGCATTTGAGCATCTACTGTGAACAAAGACTAAGTACATAATCCATTAAACAGTACTTCTAGCTCAAAAATTTGAGTATTGTCAACTAAACTAAAGTAGGCATTTTGAATGAGCATGTTTTCAGCAACTTACTATAAAGCTAGCAATTTATCATTCAGCAAATAATTTTCTACTTTTAAAAGAATCAGTAAGTGTTACTTATGCTAATGAAGACTCTGTTTAATCTGCCCACAAACATGCTAATAGAGGGCATTTTTTTTATTTACAATGCTGAAGGCACTCCAGTTTATAAAACACAGATATGAAATTACACTTGGTAAAATGGGCTCTTAATTGTCTGAGCAACCCAAATCCTTCACCTTTAACACAAAAGCTTATAGACAAAACAAAGGAAAGAACTCATGAACTAAACTTTAAATATTGACTTTTTCCCTTTCAAAAGCCATCCAACTCGCTTTACAAATCTCATTTTTGTTCCAAACGGCTGCGTTCATCATAGGTATTTCCATTTCTTTTCAAAACAGAATCCACATATAAAAGAGACGAAAAAAAGGCTGACATCACCACTCCAGTATATGCACTAAGTCTTAGTCTTTAGTATTAAACTTGTAAGCTGCTCATTGTACAGAAAGGTTGCTTTTGGAAAAGTCATAATACTTTGAATGAGATACATAATGGTAGCAAAGGAGTACTGAAAGCATTTTAAATTATTTACTAGGTTAAAAGGGTGAAATGGTACTTTAAATACATCAAATTTCATCATCCGGGCCATTTTTTGGTGGCAAAGTGGTATTGATCTTTCCAAATGCTTAAAATTAACTATTTCCAGAAGGTCATTATTTGATTAAAGGCATTAAAGTTGAGGGCAAGAAACGATGCACTTTGTCTTCTTTCCCATTCAAATAATCATGTAATTTAATCAGAACTATCCCTTCATGTCCTGTAATAAAAATGTTTGTCTTAAGATATTGTTCTTTACCTAACATATTAACCTTTAAATGTTATGAAGTTCTTAAGAATAATCTCTGCTTAGAGAAGATTCTTCCATAATGCAATGAAAGGATCTCCAGCATTTAAATTGATAAGGCCAAATTTCCCCTACACATTGACTGGAAAACACATTAAACTCTTCAACTGAGATTTCTCACAGTGTTCAACAGGATTGAAAATTCAGGGAGTTCTGAAATCAGTAAGCTCATGCATATGGCATTGAGAAGCAAAATAAACAAATGTCACTTCAGCACAAACAAATACGACAAATAAGTAACAATTGACACTGCTTTAATTTATCTATGAAACGTGTTTTGTGTTATATTTGTCTTATCTGGCAAAATACAGTAGGGAGCACCCACCACAAGGTAAGAACAGAACATACAATTCAAAATCCATTTTCAGGCTGAGGTTACTTAAATCTGACTTCTTTCTGGGTGAAATACCTGTGGGTTCAGACATGGGAACAAGCCTAGATGATGAAAGCAGTCCTTTTTTCTTTAAATGTTCTTCTGGAATTTCCTGACTGCAGGAAAATTTATTTTGACTGCAGGTTTATCTTTCCTAAAATACATAAATTGTCCTGGTTATCTTCCATGCAAAGCTGAGTAGACCTAAATGCTTCACAAAAGAAATGAAATCTATTAAAAGAAGGGCCACTGTGTATTTTTACAAAATTTTACTATTACTATTACTACCTTACTATTTTATTTACACTAATCAGCCTTAAGTTTCAGGCTCTGCCTTTGAGCATTCCCCTAAATCAGAGAAAGTTTGAAACCTGAAGCTGTCCTTTATCTCCAGGTATTTCTGGTTTATCTATTTCACTGGCTTTCATTACTAGGGCATTGAAAAGGGAAGCCAGATGTGAATTTTAAGTAAATCTCTATCTGCCGTCATAATAGATGAGATTTAGCAAAACAAACAAACTGAAAAGCCCACAACCTCATAGGGCTTTTCAGAAGAAAGGTAAACTTCACTAGCAGAAAAAACTTCCTTTGAAGAATACTGAAACAGATTATGCCATTTCCTTAAATTTCTTATCCAACCCATTATTCAGCTGCACCATCTGTCTGGATGTTATCGCCACCTTTTCCCTGGGTTGTGGGGAAAAAAAAAAACATAAAATATGACCAAACAGCTAACAGTCATACTGACAGTATTTCAGTGCAATTTTTTTTGTGTGTGTGATATTGTAGGGGAAAAGGATTCTTAATGTCTCTCCTTCGCTCTGCTTTTTCTCCTCTCTAGCTGCAGCACTTAAAAATTAAACACATATTTCTATTCTTGTAAACATCCAAACAAATAAATAGGAAAATGAGACTTGCTAAAGCAACTTGTAAAATTCGGTGACACGCAGCAAACGAGGTACAAAACCAAAGCAGCCTGGAGAGCTGTGGTCCTGCTCCTGCACCCTCATCTGTCGTACGAAACCCGTCCCTCTATGCGGAGCCACAGTGAGCGGCTCGGAGCCAGCGCTGCTGAAAACTTGTTGAATTAAGGGCTGAGGATGCATCAAATCTGGTGGGTACATTCCCTGTGTATGAGTACTTAAGACGCACCACCAGCTCATGGAAAGAAAAATCCCATTACTCTAAAATGGACTGAAAACCTAAGTATCATTACTTTTTAGTTGTGTACAGAGAGAATTGAATAATCTAAATGAAGGGCTTCTCCGCAGCTTGGTTTCACTGCTCTCAGCCTCCTCCACCTTTCCTTTCCCGTGTTCACATGTATCTTTTTTACAGTATTGCCTTCAATTGCCTAGAAATTATAGATAGGCACAAACCCTAATCAAAAACATAATATGCATGCCTTTGAAAATCTTACATAAAATGCAACTACATTTGTATGTAAAAAGAAGGTAAAAAAGTAACACATGCAAAAAAACAGCGGGTGAAGCTTTATTCTGCCGCCTTCTACTCCAGATCCTTCCTCTTTCGCACACACAATTCAATTGGCATTGTAACCACGAGATACGTGTGACAAAAATTGACTTGATGATAAAAAAAACAAAACAACAACAACAACAACAACGAAAAAACAACTGTTAATTATTAAATAAGTCAGTCTCAGTCTGGTACATGAATTTTAAAGTCCGTACAGATGAAATGGGCCAGTGATTTTCACAGAGGGTGACTGGTAATATCTTTTACTTTTTATCTTTTTATTTTTTTATCTTTTTATCTTTTATCCCTTTATCTTTTATCTAAGTAGAGAGAATTACTGATTTCACTGCAATATTGATGCTTCCCTTGAAAGTAAATACAATTCTAAATCCAACCATGACCCTTAATAGCCCATATATATTTATACTTAAACATGCAATCAATTTTTGTATGGCAGCAGTTTAGTTAGAGTCTTTAATAGAAAGAGACTCGCAATTTTTAAAATCTTTTTTATGACTATCAATTTACAAGTGGACAGCAAATGCTTATTATTCCATTGCTTACAGAGATTTAACATTTGCTTTGGGGGAAAGACCCCCACTAAAAAGGCCATAGGGCCAAAATGTCACTTCCGTAATTACTTATATGTGTGTACATCACGTTGTTAGATTTATTTTTTTTAAAAGGATTATAATTTCCCAGAGGGACTCATTTAAATCCATGGCTTCTTGTCATCTGCTTTTTCTTTCCAGAATTCATTTTGGATCAGAGGAAGTTGTACCACACACTGAGGAATCACAGGCTCATAGATATTTGGACTTCACTGTAAATTCAGTTTGGCTGACAAGATGTTCCAACAAGAAAAATCATTCCAAAACATACATAGCTCAAATCCATTCTCAGGCATCCCTTCACATTTTTGTGACCTAAATGTTTCTATATAGATTTGAATTAAGATATTTAAATACTCTGAGAAAATTTCTTCTAACTTGTCTCTTGCAGTTCAGCTGGCTTCTGTGGCTCTCTGTTTCATAGTGAAGAACACTTAATGTTCTGATAATGCCAAGGCTGAGGGCAGTCTTACAGAAATTAAGAAGTCACTTTTCCCTAACTTTCCTCTAGATTTTATTAACCACTGAAACAGTCAGAAAATTAATAACGCATATAACCTCATTGCAGTTAAAAAATATATATATATTTTAAATTCACACCTGTTAAAGACAGACACTTCCCAGCAAGTTAGAAAGGAGTAACCACAAGCATTTATTTCACCTATGGATAAATAACAGCAGTGAAGCCGTTACGAATCTAAAATACCCTTACTGCAGTACTTTCACCTGGGGAATAGACTAGAAAGAATAGGAAAGCTGGGTCAAAAGGGAAGCTGCGGAGATCATGTTTCTCCCTCCTGGCTGGCTGAGGGTGGGAACCAACACAAGAGTGTTTCCAGGTTGTTTTTGCCTTCCGGATGGGGACAGGAACAGCCACAAAGGAAAAGCTCCTGGGGAGACCAGTACTTAGCATCACAGTTTTCCTCACCAGCCAAGAAAAGCACCAGCCAAGCTGAGCCCCAGCCAGCAGCTTCTGCCCTTAGATCAGGCGCTGCGTGGAGCAGGCACGCTTCTTCCTGCCCTCATCCTGCTTCCCCAGGTGAAAAGGATCAATCCCTTTAGTTAGGCTCTCTCCTCGTGTTAAATAAGAGTGGCAAATGATTTCTCAGAGGTGAAGCAAAGTGGCTGCCCCCCAAATAATCTCATTTAATCCCCTGATAGCTTTTTAAAGAAAATAACTCTTTTATATAAACAGTGGAATGTTCCTATATCTGCAGAGCTTTCTCTTCCATGTTACATATAGCAGAGATGCTAAGCACCAGGCTCAGTAAGATACCTAGTCACCTAGTAAACCCAAAGATGTAACTGATAAGCATGCAAATCTTGCTCAGTTGAGGTCCAAAACTTTGGGGAATTCTGCTAAGGACAACTCAGTCCAAACGCCTTTACTTCGCAAAGACCCTGAGGACTATTTTAATTTGCTTCTCGAATGCCATCCCAAAATAAGGGAACGTGACACTGCACAGGAATAAAACCCAGATGACCGCTGAATAACAATGTGGATTCAGATAAAATTTGGCAGATTTGGAATGAGATAAATATTTGCAAATTGGAATTCTTCCCCACTCAGCTAGCTGCACGTTTGCCCTGGTCTATTCATTGTATGCCAGCAGTTTGGGGTAATTCGTAACCAGAAATCTGAAGTCTGACTTGGAGGTTAAATTTGAGGAAAATGAAAAAATGGACATAATGAGAAATTATTAGGAATAGTGAAATTAAGAAGTATCTGCAGCAAAACATCGTCTCCTTTCCCACCTTGCACCTAGAAATCCTGTAACATTCTTTCAGGTGATGTATGTTTTGAACTATCCAGTTTAACATTAGGGGAGAAAACACAGTTATCTGTTCTTTCTTACTCCTCCCTTCACCCAACAACCCTTCACCTGAATTGTAATCAGTCACTCCTTTGACAAACCGCTTCTCAGACCGTTACTGTATATTTGTGTTTACACAAGATGCCTTTATTCTTGGCAGTAACGTGTCTGGCAGCTCTCGGTTTTTCAGGAGGAATTTTACCCTATCATTTCCTGTTTAGTTACGGGTTCAGCTCGCTTTTGTTTTCTATGCTGTTTGCTCGGTACCCTCCTTCCCCCATTGCCGGGAACCACGGGCTGCTCGCTAACTCCTCAGTCTCCTCCTTGGCTCTGGCATTACAGCTTTGTTTTCATTTCCCTACGTCATTAACTCTCGTACAGCTCACTCAGACTTTCCCCCCCACTTTTCATTTTTTTAACAGTTTAACAGTTTCTTCACATTAAAACACCAATATGCCGAATCTTCAAAAGCCTCTGAAATGAGTGATCTGCCCACAGCAGGCACGAGGAACCTGAGAAATGGTGGGATGTCCGGGGTGCAGCTTCGGCATGCAGGAGAGAGCAGTAGGACAGGAGAAAGGGGAAGATGGAGCAAGAGTGGATGGGGAGGGTGCATATGGGAGAGAAACGGGGTAGGAAAAAGTCAAAGGAGCGCTAACGGGAGAGTTGTAACGAGAGGAATTAGTGAAAGTAGTGAGAGGAAAACAACACAGAAAGCGGGAAGAGAGATTAAGAAAATCCATCCTGCCAGAAACAGCACCTCTTGTCAGGCAGACAGCAGGTGCTGCCTGGGGAAGAGCTGATTCATGCATCTGGAGTGTAAGAACCAAAACACCCTTACCTAAGAAAGAAAATCTAAAAATAAAGACTCAAAGGAGGTGGGAGAGGGTGCCGTGCTTTTTTTCCTTTGGCAATCCAGTGCGTCCCGACTGCATGACATTTTTTGAATACTTTTGCCAAGAAACAAGAGCTGGATTTCCGGACGCTTTCAAGAATCCTTATGATTCAATTCAGCATTATCTCTTCCAACACGAGCCTATCCTGCCCTCCTCTTCGCCTTACTCCAGACTAATTTTTGAGATATCTGCAGCCATAGCACTTCCAGGGCTTCAGCTGCACCTCAGGGATAGGATTTCCACTTTGTTTGGGGTCTACACAGACCCAGGGGGAGTCAGTAACAGAGGTGGCACTGCCGTGCAGCAAGGGATGCTGATAGTACACCTGCAGTGACCTACTCCAGCTCCGAGGGAACTAGTAATAAAGGCAGTAACTGCTGGCCCAATGGTAAGCTCGTGTGGTTTTTAAGCCTCTCTGCAACAGTCTCTGGGGCTATGTATGCAGCCAAATTTTCTGCTATGATTTGTACCTTCAGTGGCTTTCAAAACTATCCTGCTCACCTCCTCCTGACCAACTTTGAGCACTGAGTCTTAGTTTCTTCTTGCCTGCACTTTTGATATTGCCACTGCATCACAAATCACTGGCAAAGGATAAAACAGCCTCTTACTTTCTTTTTTTTTAAACCTCCCCTGGAAACCTTATTACAGATTACATTTGATGAATTTCTATCAGATGCACTGCACCACTCCTCTCACCTGACAATACCTGCAATAGCTTTGGGGAATCTGCTCAGTGGCATTCTGCACACTTACATTTTTTTTCCTTGCTGTAAGAATTGTTATAGAACCTTATAATTAAAACTTTCTAGCAAAACTGCATTATTTTTTCTCTGTGTAGGAAAAGTAGCCAACAATGATCTACTAAAGAGTAGATGGTTTCAAAGAAAAACCCCTTACTAAGTATTGAAGGCTGTTTAATTAGGGCAAGATGAACAATTTAACTGAAAATAAAATCATTTCTAAAAAAGCAAACCGATTTCCAGCAATATTTAGTTTCCTAAAAACGAACTATAAACTGGAATGTTTTAATTAAAAAAAAAAAAAAAATCAATTTTCCATTTGCCAAAATTCTAGACACTTCGAGGATTCTTTTTTAAAAATAATCTTTTCCCCAAAGGAAGAGGGAGAGGGAAGAGTTACCAAAGAGATAAAATTAGTGGTGAAAAACTTTGGCAGAAAATTTTATTTCTGCTAAATTCGGGTAGCAGTGAAGACTACATTTTTGGTTAGGAGCTCTTCTTAAAGCAAGGAGTTTGCTGGCGTATTATTTTGAAAGAAAGCACAGTAGGATGACTTCTTTAATAAGTGGGCATAAAACCCACAGATTAGAAAGTCTCGGAGCGAGAGACAAAACCCCCATGCGATATCTGATTTCTTTGCCAAAGCAAGGAAGGTTTTTAATAAAGGTCACAGAGAAATAATCTCCAAAGACAGCAGTGTCTCTTTCCCCCTAAATGTTTACTCTTTTATTTCGCTCCTTTACAGTGAAAGGCAGACCTTAACAGGCGCGCATACACCACACATGCACACACAAAAGGAAACAACAACCAAAGAGGAGGGGAAAAAAAAAAAAAAAAAAGGAAAAAAAAAAAGAGCCTGAAATTTTAGTTACACCACATGTGGTTTTCATTTGTGAAAAATGAACAAGCTGTTTGTGGTTAAACTGTCTAATCTGCTGTTATCAATCTAGCGCTGCATTCAAGATTTACAGGATACATCAGCTTCTGTGCCACATTAGCTGTAAAAGGGAGAGGGGGTGGGAGGAAAAAGGAGGAGGAGAGAGTTTATCCTGAGGAATAATATTTCCAATGCAGCCACACTCACACTACATCTGGTTGTGCTGGTAGCGGCAGTTAAATTGAAATATTTCACAGCGTGTGTCAGAAACATGCAGAATGGTAATTATGACAGATCTGATTAAGCCTGAGTGCCACTAGCTCCCTGGCCAGCTCCGGTTGTGCAGGTGTGACCTTGTGCGTGCCTGCGTGTGTAAATAAAATTAATTACAAGCGAGAGGGCGAAGGCTTCAGTGACATCACAAAGCGGAGAAACTCCCAAGGGGGAGACCTAATGGAATATTTTCCCTCAGTCTAATAATACAGTTCATATTGACTTGAGGTAATTAGTGGGATCATTAAAGCAGTTTTCCCGGCGTATTTGGCTGCCTGATCAGATTAGTGAAAATGTTCTTCAGAACAAGCCCTGTGTGGTCTGCCAGAGAAGGAGGAAATAAAAAGCAACAAAGCATATTTTGGAATGATAAGCAGCGCTGGACTTTTTGCACGGCATTTTGCAGGGCCGGTCTCGGGAGCCTGGGCGCCCGACTCTCCTGACCGATTCCATCTTTCATCCAAGGCGCACGTGCTCCCGCTGCGTGTCATCTAAGACTTCTAAATTTTTGTTCCTCTGTCCTTCAAAACTATGCGTCCCTATCCCTCGCTGCTTAAAAACAAACAAAAAACCCCAGATAAAAGCCTTGTGGAAGTGCTAGCCGTAGAAGAACTACATACAGGGGGAAGGAAGAAGAATATATACGTGATCAGCAACCCCTTACATCTCCCCCAAAAGATAACAGAACATTGAAGGCACTGGCTTGAGAATTAGTAACATTTTCATTTGCTAACGAGCTTACCCCAGCAAAAAAAAAAAGGAAAAAAAAAAAAAAGTTTAACTATGATATAAAGTCTTCCACGGTAACAGAACACAGAGCCCTAATCAAGAAATGGACCATTTGTTTAAAAACAGTCTATTGAGCATGCTCTACCTTGCAAATGGAATATGCCAAGCTCTGTCACAGATGGCAAGCTTTGACAGTTCCCATCCGTAGCGTCGATACTCGACAGTTCAGCACAAGATCAGTGACATTCTGTCTCATTAGAGCCACGCTAATTATCACAGCTAGTTTCAGGGGAAACCATGTGTTGCAATGGTCAATTTGAAGGAGTCTGTGCATCAACAAACTGGTAATAAGGATCAGACACCTTATTATATGACAGCATGCTGCCTATGATCTGATTTACTGAATCAGAGGTACTGAGGCAACACTGAAGCCTGATGGGTTGTGGAATCGCGTGTACACAATGCGTATCTAAAATATGCTTTAAAAATAAAATGGAGCTATATAGAAACAATACAAATAAAAAATTTTAAATGGTGAAGTTATAATGAGGACTTTCTTCATTTGTCATTAAGATATGCAGAGACGTTCAATATCTTGTCAGTCAGTTTTAGCTTTAATCAAACCATATAAGATAAATAATTCAAAATGAAAACTGTAAAATTATGGATTATGCTAAATTATAATTCATTCCATACTCTGATTTTTCAGTTTCAATAACATGTACCAAACATTCCTTATGTTGTACCGTCTTGCTGCTTTAACAGAATTTTGTATTTTGTAAAGAGCTTTCTCTACTTGGCTCTCTTTTTTTCATTTGTACATTTAATGACTTGAACTTGCACTTCTCCTACCTTCTCCCACACATTTGCGCCCCTTCCACCAGACAAAAATCACCCAACTAAGAAGCCCCCCTTTGCTGTTTCTGGCCACCTGCGGGGCCGCATCCTGCCAAGTGCTCAGCGGTCCCAGCACCTCCTGGGGCCGCGCTGCAGGCTGAGGCCATGCGAGCGTTAAGCATTAACCCTCGACAACGTAGGGCAGGTGTGTGCCGCATCCCCCAAGGGAAGCTCTCCTCAGGGCTCAAACATACAGCCTTTCCTGAAGCTGCTACCGGTTCTTCAAACAGCCTCTACGCGGATTGTAAGCGGTGTTTGAACAGCCCGTGCTGCCGCCCGCCTGGCTGGGAACCTCTAGCTGGAACCGATGTGACCCCACGAGTAAAGAGAGCTTGGGGGCACACTTTTTCATCCGTCTATCAACAAACCTGGCCTTCGCCTTACATGCTGAAAGGGCTGCCCAGCCCCAAAGTTCTCTATGAAGAGGTAAATATAAGTCTCTTACCAATTAAGTATTTTCCAACCTTTTTCTTGGGCTTGATCTATTTCAGGTTTTAATGTTATATTTTTTTCCCCTCTATGCAGATTTCCATGGCCCATTGCATACTGATATGAGCAACCTCGGACATTTTAAGGCAGTTTCTCTTCAATGCATCTTTGTTGATTCAAGAAGTTGCAGTCTACTTTTTACTAGCAGGACTAGCAGGACTCACTGAAGTCAACCCACTCCACCTAGGTCATACCAATAATGTGGGATATGGCCAGGATCATTGCTTCTCCAGGTCTACCCAGATCAAGCAATAAGTGAGATAAACTGAACTCGATTTTTCTACCCCCTTTCTGAGAATTTATTAAAAAAAAAAAAAAAAAAAAAAGGAAATTTCCTGAGGTTTTAGCCTTTATTTACAAGAAAACGTGATATAAAAGAAATTAAGACATAGAGGAAGGACCTGGAGGGCTCTAAGCATTCCTTTTGTTCTCGCAATAGAAACCCAAAAATCTCTTTCCCTGCGACTCAGGCAAGACAGAACACACTATGACTCTGCAACATGATATTTTGTGAAAGAAACAAATCAGTTCTATCTGCCAAGTTTCACAGTTTCACTGAATGACACGCTGCTTTATGGGGCAATTCTTGATCGTGCACAGAAGCCCATCTTGCTTTCTCAGTTCACGCTCTCCCTCTCCCATTCCCGCTGACACCTGATCCTGTCCTGACTCATGCTGCTCATGGCACCTCTTCAACTGCCAGAGTAATCACGTCGGGGTAGCAGGGAGGGGAGGAAACGAAAATTTTAAAATAAAATTTAAAAAATAGAGGCTGTTGTGTGGTGTACTTCTGCAGTTAATGTTTTCTGACTACTGTATCTCACCTTCCCATGAGGGCAAGGAGTTTATTTCCAGGTGGACCCATGAAATGATGGCACACCTCAGAGCACTTTTTTTTCTACCTTGTGTCTCCCCATGCAGTATCCCTCCCTGCTTCACAGACAATCCACTGTACACTCATGGTGAGGGGGGAAAAGGTTTTTAAGCCAAGATTTAAACCCAGGATGTGGCTCAGCTGCTCTGAGAAAGACAAAGGCAGGAGACAACTTGATGGACACACAGAGTGATAGGCAAAGGATTGAGCCCTTGCCTGTCCCCCAGGCTGGACCCCACCAGGGCAGCCTGAGGTGCAGTGCCCTGAGGAAACAGCTTTGGAAATAAATTTCAAGACCCCATTCTTAAAGCTATGTTGTTACCAGAGGGTTACTCTTGGTGATAAAAAGGTTTCTTTTCCCTCCCTGCTGCAAAATTGTTGAATAGATCGTTCTATATCTGCGGTAATGGCATGTTACATCTTCGTGCCAGATCCACAATACCATGCTTGTTCAGTGTGGGAAGCTGTTTAAAAATTACTTTCCTATTAGAGTATATAGCTCAGTCTCTAGATGGAAAAAGCCAGATCAAAGATATAGCATTTATAAAACTGCTGGTTAAAAAGATAAAAGTGAGATAACAGACATCAATTTTTCACTATAAATCTCTGGGTTTACTACAACATTAAAATTTCCAGTAAAAGCAGGGTTTTATATACCTGAACTCTAATGGCCTATTCTGAAAATATTTATGTCAGAAAAAGCATGGTATTTGCATGCCAAAAGCAATTTTAGTGCCAATGTTTAGCATTCCCTTCCCATTTAACTCCTTCCTCTCTACTCTAGAGTGTTAGATACTCTGCCTAACACCTACCCAGCGTATCTCCCCATGCAGCCTTTCAGAGGAGGGTGCTCCAAGTGCATACCAAGGCAAAAAGTCACACACTTCTAATAAAATACCACTGCACAAAATACTTGCCTGATGGTTTAGGACAGAATCTCTAGCAATGGTTTGAACCACTGATTTTACCTCCATGCTTTGCAGGCGAAACTACTAATTTCCAAGGGGCTAACTGCCTAACCAAAGGGAAAGACAGGGACAGAAGGACAGGAAATTGGGCAACACGGTGCAACAGCTCAGAAGTAACGGGTCAAAACTCTCTGTAATTAGATGAAATTTATGGAGGTGTGGGTAGTAGTCCATCGGTTTTATAGTAAAATTAAAATTGGGCATGATTCTGTGAGAGCCAAGTGTCTCACCTTCAACATACAGGCATTTTGACTTGGTAAAAAGGGAGAGCATTCAGCACCTACCTGGCCATAATATACTGATCGTCAGGATTGATGTTGCAGAAAAGTACTGATTTTACCTAAGTATTCTACTATAAAGTAAACTTACTTAGGTATAATACTGCAGGCTAATGGCCTTACACCACAGCACGTGTTGCTCTCAGAAGTACAGAGGTTGATATTACTTCAATTTTTGCAAATTGTAATTTCTTAAATTTAAGAAAGCTTTAGCAACGTAAGCTGATTTTCAGCAAAGTTTTGCTTTCTTCTCTACTTCATAGTATCAAGTGAAGCCTGCAGCTTTTCAGGACAAGCCATTAACATAAACGTAACTGCTTAAAATACAGCAAACATACAGGAGCGCTACAAGTCCCCACTTGCCTTATCTCTCGGGGATCTTAGGTTTGGGGTTTTGTTTATTTGTTTGTTTGTTTTTATGGAATAAAATTAGATTTCAGCATCTGTCACCATCAAGAAAAAAACTCATCCCTGGCTCCCACATGAAAACATTGTAACCAATGCACAGTTACTGAGCCATGATGCCTTAATGATCATTATACAAATCAACTTTTTTTTTGTTTGAAATAACAAAATCAAGAATATGCTTTCATAATTACTGGAATCAGACTGTCAGGTTATAAATCTAATAAAACCCAATATGATTAAATTGTAAAAGTAATGCATAACACACAAATTTATATATGTGTGGATTCTTTTCATTTTGACTTATTCAGGTGTGCTGATTAGATCTTAGTAAACAATATTGTTAGTATTGCTCTTCTACCACTAAAAAACACCAACCTGGGAGCAGCCAGAAAGCACTTGGTAAACCTTTCTGTCTTCCATTTGCACGTATTTTTCTAAAGCTCTCTTTTTAACATAACTTACCAAAATATACATTAGGCAGACAACTTGCAATAAAAATGTAAGATTTTAAATACTGACGTTAGGTGTTTTGCCAATTACAATTCTAAAACTCCCCAAAGGCACGATGTATTCAAGCAACTTGAATTATAATATCTTCCTCAGCTCCTCAGTATAACCATAGTAACTTTTAAAGTATATATTTTGAATTCAGCAGAATTTGAATTTATTCTGCAGATTATATATTGATCCTTAAAAACACAGAAATTTCAAAGCGTACAGAATGTATACATTTCTATATGCAAAAATAATTCAACATTTGAAGGAATCTTCTAGCTAAGTCTCCAAACTTGTGCAAACCCATGTGCCAGCTGTAGCCCTTTTTCTGCGGGAAAGCCAACAAACTGCCAGCCAAGTGCACTGTGAAACTACGGTTACACAAATCATCTCTCACCTAAGCCAGGGCATGCTCTTACCAACACCACTGCCATCTCCTCCTGCCCCCATCACCCTTTCTTTGCCCTGCGCTATGACCTCTGCTGCACCAAGCCCCTGTAGGCAGGGGGTTCATTGAGCATCAGGTCCTCTGTCAATCAGGTAACTCTCGCCAAAGGCACTAACACAGCGCAAGGGAGGATGCTCGTTTTTTGCCTCGGCGCTACCTAAATAGAAACCTCCGTGGCGCATCATTTAACAGCTCTTCTGCACAAAGTGCTCTAGTCAGCAAAACATTATCTGCAGTCTCCTGGCTCAGGCAAGCCCAGCCACCTTGCAGATGCTGGCTGCTTAGACACCCAATTTAATGTTGACTCAAATCAGTTCCTTAAAAAAAAACAAAAAAAAAGGCCCTCCAGCAAACAACTATCTTTGTCCATTGGCAGAGCTGTTTTAGGTCACATACTGCCTTATACCATAACTCCAGACTACGCTCAGGAGTTAATCAAGTTTTTATATCCAAAATAAGATAAGAGCAGCAATGTTCAATTTTAGAGATTTTAAAAACAAAGCCGTTAACCAACATGTCATTTTATATTATGTGCCCTCCAGACTTTTCACTGTACCTGGAAGTGATTATCCCAGGATTTCCAGTTCTGAGCAGGAAACCAATATCCCCAAATTAAACAAAACAAAACAACAAAGGAGCTCTCTCAAGAGAGGTTCTTTTAAAGAATAAGTTTGGGCAAGCCTCTTTTTTTTTTGTGCAAGGGAGACTTCTTTGCCTCATGAAATATTTCTCAGTACCCTTCACAAGCTCCAAAGCAGAACTTTTTACAATACAGATATCTCCTTTAATATACGTGGCTTTTGCTACGTATTTAAAGCTTATTAATTGGCTGACTAGTAGTCAACTGGTTAGAGAAGACTCAACACATTCAGTTTACCTAAGAGGTTACTTCTCTGAAGCAGCTTTCTATTACAAATAGCACTTAGGCTAACTACAGACCTGAAAGTTTGCTTAAGACATAAATTAACATTGCATTGCTTAAACTGGGGAGAAAACCTCTGAGAATACAGACATAATCTCCACAATAAAAGGGAGAAGAACTATGTGTTTGGTGTTGTTTGTTTTCTATACTTGCTAGCAAAGTTTGTACAAGAATCTAAAATTTATACCAATACTCTAAAAAAACTGCACTGCATCCTCTGGAAGCTTCTGTGCTTCACTTTGACTACCTGTCCCTTTTAAAGTCAGCATTGGAAGAGCTGTCCCACCTAAAAATTTTTAGACTATGCACTTAAATAAATACACTATCACACAGATCAGATCAAAATTACGTGGACTGATAGATTGGCTTCATAACTTAGTTTTGCAGAGAACTGAAATGGAAAGGTGAAGGTGTAGAAAATGGACAGTTCTCTAACCCCAAGTCTTGACATGTACATAAAGACATCTGAGGAGCACACAGGTTGGAAGCTGCTGTAACATTCTATCATAATTAGAAACATTTCAAGAGCCCTGTAATTTCCAATCAAAATTACAGTAATTTCCGATATACAAGCCATGATTCATGACAGAATTTTTACATTTCATGGGAGATTATAGTGGCCTGATGTATGACACACTGAGTACAGCACTAACATAAACAATTCAGTTTAATGTTTAAACAGCACTTGGTGTTTAGAATCCCACAATAAAAGAAACATATTATTGTAGAAATTATCACTTTGACAGTGATTGAAGGGTAGGCAGGCATGTGGCCTATAAAGCTGTAATTTTTACAGTCCACAGCTTGAGTTTAATCATTTTGATATAACATTTCCAAAATATCCCTTTAAGTGCTCCTTACAGCATATAACTTAAGAGACAACATCCTTTCTGTACAAAGAAATGCAGCAAACTCCAAAATGTGAACAACACAGAAGTCAAAAGTTAAAGACTATTAAAAGAAAACCAGCACTAAAATGCTGAGAGCCCAAGAAACATTCATTGGTCTAACTGATCATTATCAGCTTTCTGTGGAAGACGTATTTTTCTATGAAGCTATTTTAGAAAAGGAAGAATGACTAGTGGACTTAACATTTAATCTAACCTGAAAATTCAAGATTGCAAACATTGGTACCTCTACCACTTCTTTCAAGCATTGATATAACTGTATGTAGTCTTTCCCATTTTTCTATATGTTTTTCCTTTACTTACTTCTTTAGTACATTCTCATTCAAATCAATGGATTTGCATACTCCGGTGATCTTTCTCAGAAGACATGTTGCTTATGATAATCAAACCCAACAAGTGCCTGCTGATTTCGCCCTCTTGCCACTATACTTGACAGAAATTCTTCAGTTGAAGAAAACAGAATAGGAAACCACACAACGAAGGCTTAAAACTGAATATGCAATATTGTGTGCACAAACACAAGTAACCATGCAGCTATCATATTCCACAAAGATCACACATATTTTCTCAGACGCAACTTGTATAACTAATTTGTTGGGTTTGGTTTCGTCTTGATGTGGACTGTGCTGCCCCACTTCCCATGGACAGCCTCACCAGTGGGTCTGACTAAATATTTTTGCAAAAAAAAAAAGAGAAACGTTGTGTTCCGCGTTGCGACGTATGTAATTGCAAAACACCAAAGCCTTGAGATGAATTTGGCAGCAATAAACAGAGCTCGCCCACAGCTTTTGCCATATCCATGCCAGCTAAGAATTGATGAACCTGATGCTCTCCGAACCACCCAAGACCCATGGGAGCACAGCAAAGGCATCTTGCTGGTGGGGAAGAGAGAGGGACGTGTCATGGGAAGCCGCTTCTCACCGCTGCCTGGTCAAGGGAAACCAGAGGTTTCCTCTGGACTCAGCAAGGAGCTCTGAGTTGTGGCTGGTGTGCTAGCCCGGCTGCTCATTGTAACTCACAGGGAAACAGATCAAAACCGGGGAGGCAGGGAAATAATCACGCAGGACAGGGAGGCCGGTGCGCCCCGGTAACTTTACCTGGCTTTTGGTTGCTGCAACCTTTGCAAACAGTGCTTGGGACACCTTGGCTCTCTTCATCTCCTGCTGAATCTCATCGTAAATGGAAGCATTAATGTTCATGGAATTATTTTCTGTTTTTCCATTCCTCTCTGTAGCAATGGTAGCAGTTTTGACCTAAAAAATACATTTTATGAGACATTTTTCATTATGAAAATGTTATTTTCTTCTGTTTCCCTCCCCAAGCAGTTCCCTTTTCCATTTTATTCAATCTTGCTCTGATATTCCTTCAGCTTTTCAGAGACTTAATGTTGTAAGTTATCCATGGTTCAGGCAACTGGGAAACAAGAAAATTCAGCATATTGTAAAAGGCGAGTGCATCTGAAATTTGAGTTTTCATTAACTGACCACTGTGAATTTCAATGTCATAAAACAAATTAGGTGGAAACTTGTCAAACAGACTTGTAGAGACTTGTGAATTCAAAAGAGACTTGTGAAAATCAAAATACATGATTTCCTTGCCCCACATAAATTAAGTGAAAAAATATAAGTGCAGCATAAAAGAATTTTTAATGAAATAGAAACCTGACAGATACATCTTGATTCATGCTTTAAGTCCAGTAGTCAAATGCATGATAATGTAGAAAAGTTGTGGCTTTAGATTTAACTTTTAAAAATATTATCTCATCAGTTTAATTCTTAAGCTGTTTTTAAAAGAGGGATAATTTAGAATAATGCATATTTTAACCACCCATTCATGAAATCAAGATAGGGCTTTCTTAAAACTATCAATTCTAGTTGTATTTCACTTACATACATCAACTATTTATTCTTCCTGCAGTCCAGGTTAAAAAAACCCAAACAAACTAGGGTGAAAACAAGACAGAATGATTACACTACCATCTCTGTGCTGCATCTGTAGCATTAAGGAAAACTATAAAAAAAATACATCAGTAGTGTCATGATGTAACAAAGACTATTCTTTCCTTCATCCCTTGTAAAAGATGGAAGTGACATTTCAACACCAAGAATCATACCACCAAGGTTACAGGGTAGTTTCTGCAATATCAGTTGAGAGGCACAAAAATCAGCAGGTACTCAGCTCATCCTACAATATTCTCAATAGTTAAGGGTATTGTCTTTCTTTAGCAACTACTCTTGCAACGCTTGCCCAAGATCAGTGGGCCTAATGGACCGCTAATCCTAAAGTGGACCATAGGAAAGGAAAGACTGGATTTCTGCCAAGAAGCTGCAAGGTGATAATGCAAAATCAAACCTTTAGATTTCAATTCAAACCTACTGGTTCATCCTGATGTTGTTGAGAGCTGAATTAATTTAGCCATTCAGAAGTTGCATTTCTAGTCTAAGTTAGTCATTCAGGCTACCTCTAAATCTAATGGATGGAACTTGGCACTTCCAGAGGATGATTCAGCCTATGTGTCTAAAACCACACTTTCACTATCAGTTTAATCCAGTGCAAGTCAGCATCTTCCTATGCTCTGAAGTCCCTTGAGGTTCAAAAGGAAATCATGATAACATGATAATTCATTTTCTAATCTCACTCTCTATGAGCTTTTATATGTCACAGGTCTCACGCTATGAGAGTCAAAGGTTTTGGGTGAGAGACTTAGGCAAATCATCAGCCCATTTTTGCCTAGAAATGTCACGCTCAATTTGTGTTAACTATGCTCCATAGTGCTTTTAAGATAAAATAATCTAGCCCAGGAACTGGGAGCGCATGCCACTTTTGCTGAGCCTGATTTGTCTATCAGGCTTTTCAGGAGCAGTGCTAACACATGCCCATTAGCTGCGAGGGCCAAAACCCCAGCAAGAACAAGGTGTCTGCACACACTTCCACCTGCCTCCTTCTCACAGGCGTTAACATTTCCTGGTGTCTGAAAACAGGAGTCTTAAATAGAAAATGGAAATGAAGAAAAAATCCTAGAATGTGGAATACAGTTTATGATGTGATTTGCTTTCATCTGAAAACAACCAGTACTTTGCAGCCGTGACCTGGAGTTCAGATGTTTCCTTTTCTGAAGAGTGACATTTTACAGGTGACACTGCAGTAGAGGATGGCCAAGCCTGGGCCACCAGCTGCTCAGAAACATTTGAGGCACCTGGCTATGGGCAGCGTGAGGAGCAGCACCACAGAGCAGGAAAACACACGACTCACACTGGGCAAATCTGCATGGAGCCACAAGAGCAGGTGCATCTACTGAACACCATACAGTGAAATAATTTGAAAACTGCAAAATCAGTGGTAATATTATAAACTTTAAATAATAAAAAAAAAAGACTCAGTAAAAGATAACTGATAACCAACAGGGATGTTAAATATACAACTGGAGACAGCCTTCTCAGCTTGCATGTGAAAATCATGCTAAGCTAAATTAGAAAATTAAAAAGTGCTGGTTTTGACAACACACCTTCTCGGACCTCGGGTTTAAATTTTGGCAAAGTTATTTCATTCCTTCCCCAAGAAATATTTCTAACTTGTAATTAATCTTTGAGGGTCCTGAGGAGAAGACGAGAAGATGAAGGTATTCAGCTAGCATACAGAAGTCCACAGTATCTTTTGGGAAGGAAACACTTGGCTCTTGTGATCTTGATCAAAATGTCTCTCTTCTGTAAGCACTGCCTTTTTGATTGCTACTCAGCCTCAAAAGACAGCTTCACATTGTAGCAGTACTTCATGGATCACTTAACTGAGCTGTGAATGCCTGGATCATCGAAAAACAAGACTCACATACCATGTTGGAAGCAACTTAAAGTGTGCATCTTGTTCCACACTTTTCAATGCCTAGTTCAGTACGGGTATGCATTTAACCCAGAAGAACTACTGAAAATCCTCATTCTGGTTAGCAAATCACATCTGTCTTTATACAGGTACAACAAACTCAACAGCATCTAAAATATCACTGAAGTTAAAACTAACAAACAAACCCCCAAATTCCTATTGCCTTCTGTTGATACTGAATTAGGAAGTGAATAACAGAAGACACTAATATCTGCATCAAAAAGCCATATTAGCCTGAAGAGCTTCAGGAGCTATAAAATGATGGGTTTGGGGATTATCAAGAGTTGTTGTTCACAGCCATACCCTCTCCCTCTCCAAATTACATCATTGGCCAAGTATAAAAATTCTTCCCCCGCTTCTTAATAATTTCTCTTCAAAGATCAGGTATAGACTGTGGCTGGACTAGATGGACCATTGGTCTGCTCTGGTCTGATGAATTCCATGCAATAATGCTAATTAACCTCTTGGAGAATATCCATACATAAAACTGTTTCATAATTTATACATAGCAAGCATCTAGGCTGTTGTGTTGAATTTAGAATTGAGTTCAAGACAGAGGCTGTTTGAAGCTGGGTTGAAAAAACACCCTCCTCCTCAAAAAAACCCAACAGAAAACAAAAAAGCCTTCAACAGTGCAACTTCAGGACTTGGGAGAGGAGGTGGAAAAAGTATTCGTTTTGGAGAGAAAAACAAAACAAAACATAATCTCTTATCTCATCCACACTTAAGCACAACCTCCCACCCCACCCACACTTTTAGCCACATTTTCTGTTTAGGAAAGAAACCATACATCATCTACTTTTTTTTTTTTTTTTCACAGTAACCAAATTTTTCAACCACTAACTGAGCAGAGGAGCATTCTTTTACAAATGAAACACACCGAGAATCAGAAATCTGTTTGGCCATTTTCCTATCACAAATCAATTAAGTCTTTTAAAGATACTTGAAAAAAATGACACATCCATCCCTTCCTGGCCTGCCCAGATATATGTTCTCATCAAACAAGACTGATTACAGTAGCAAGAACTTCTGGATTAATTCCATTTTCCTAAACAAAGGACAGGTTGTTATAGAAGGAACAACCAATATGAAGAGGTTTTCACAAACATGGAAGCTCACTTCTTCCCCATCGAAATCGAAAGAAAAAAAATCTTCTATAACACATTCTCATAAGTACTGTTTTAGCTTGGGAACAAAAATCTTCTTTAATCCTGGTTTAGCTTTTAATATTACATCGTACATTAAAATTCATAAAGTAGTTCATTCCAGGCAAAACAAACTACTTTTCAGTTCTGCTCTGCAAATAGCACAGGAGGTAAAATAAATGCTGTTGCTTTCAGAACAGCTTTTATCAGGACAAGGTTTACTACTCCATTATTACAGTGGCGCCTGGAAGTGCAGTTATAGTTAAGTGTCAGGGTTTCCATTAACTCTCCTCCATGGTGGTTCTTGTGAGGGGGGGGGCGGCAAGAGGGTTGCATGTATTATTTTGTTCATTTTTACTTTCATTAAATTGCAACTTGGCACAAAGACTATCAACCTAAATCTCAAATTTTGCAGACATAAAAATAAAAATTTTGCTGGTGGTGATGTATGGTATGTGTGTGTGTGTGTGTGTGTTTGAACTCCAAGCCTCCACTGTCAAATTTTACAAGAGCTGGTGTTATCCATAGTTCCTTGCAATACAGGTTCAGTGGTCCTCAACCCCCAGCAAGGCAGCGTTCTCCCCAAGACCAGTCTTTCAAGCGTGACAACCTATCTCTAGGACCCAAGCTGAAATTGCTTTAGCAGGAAGGAACTGTAATTTATCTGTAGTCAGAGGGAGGCCAGGATTACATTTATGAAAATGAAGGGTTTTGTCAATTGAGTACCCAGAAACATGACTCACTCAAGATTTGTGGATACTTCTTAAAACATTGCCTTCTTAAAATTATATTCTGCTCCTGATGTTACACGTACTCTGTTTTAACACAGAATGATGATGGGCCCCAAGAGTTAGAACAAATTTTCTTTCTGTAATTTGGGTTGTGAGAAGGATTTCTTCCTCTGCCCTGCTGAAATGGAAATGACTTGTCCTGAGAAGGAAGTGTTCATAACTGCAGGATGACTAATGAGCTTTAACCAGAATATCTTGGAAAATAAAAGTCACCTGTCTCCATCCTCCTGCCAATCTCTACTAAGGAGGAGGGAGTCCTCTCTCCCCCACATCCCAAACTACGCTGATCAGAGGGAGAGGACATCTCTAGCATCTCCATGGGGAGCTCCATCCAACCTGAACATAGCTCCACACTCGGCATCCTCTTATTCCTGCACAACATGTAATAGACTTCTTCTCTGAACTTGACTTTAGGGATACCCAGAAAGGTTTTGAAGAGGGAAAAAAACAAACCAAAACAACAAAAGAAATTAAACCATGTCTCCATGCAGTACCTACCTGATGGAGAAGTTAATATTTATAAATTCCACTGCCCCAAGAAAGAGCCTGACAGACAGGCTTCTGCCTTATGTGGCAAGATGAACAATGTCCAAGGGAAAAATTCTTGTGTATGCCACCTCCTTGTGCTCAGTTCACCAGTGTGAAGATAGTAGCAGACTTACAACTTGACCAGCTTAGAGGGTTATACACATATCCCAAAAATTAATGCATTAGAAGCTAATGATTTCAATTAAAAAAAAAAATAGTAATTATTAAAAAAAATGCTGGTTTGTTTAAGTCAGAGAGAAAGGGAGAAATAAGGGGGACAAAGAGCTTCTTAAAGGATTTCAAAAAAGAATTGGAAATAATCCAGGTACATTAGCTCAAGTAGCAACTAGTAAGAATGCTGTAAAAATGAGATAAATTCACCACAGTTCCTTCTAACTCAGGCATCAGGGTATATGCTTGGTGAGTTCCTACTATCCTATCAGACCTCCAAGGTCACGCTTTCTGTTTTTGTACGTAACAGCATGCAAAATTCACACAGAACAAGCTCAGCTGCTAAATGGTTAAGTCTGCTCTACTGTCTGGCCACCAGTTGGCAACACAAAAATGCAAAATAGATCCTTTTCAGGATGTTTATTTTCACATCCTCTTGAAACTGATAACTTGCAATTGCAAAATAAACCTTCATGTGTGGCATATTAGCTCCCATTTTTCATGGTTTCATAGTTTAATTGTTTCAAATGTTACACTAGTCTTAAGATTTAATATTAAATATGTTGGCTCTTGCGTAAATTCTGTTGTCAGGATAAATGGTCTGTTTTGTCTTTCAGTAGTTATCCAAGAAGCTCACAGCTAAACTATAGAAAAATATTGTGCTGGATTCCTGTATAATGAACTTTGCATAATTGCTTATAATAAACTTAGTAGTAAGGACACTAGTACTTTTATTTCCTTAGTATCAAATATTCAATAAACTGTGGACATTTAGGGGGGTATCAAAGTAGCAGTTTGCATTAATAATTTTGCAGTATCCTGACTATAATTTATTTTTGCTACAATTTGTAGTTATACTTGCCAATGCAACAACTAGAATAATTTCATTATTATTTCTAGCATTAAGTATTATAATTATGTTACCAACATGGATATTTCAGTTTTCAAACCTAGGGCTCTGAATATTTAGTAGCAGGTGGCACATGCTACACATGTTTACAGGTGGTTTACTCTGGCAACGTGTAAAAAGGTCACACAGAATCCCAACTCAGATGTTTCTACATCCTTGGTCCACCCACTAAGTAAAGTGCATATGTTTTGCTTAATGACAGAGAACAATACAAGTAGAAAAATAACTATTTTGTCCTGTAGATCTCAAGTATTAATCTGTAAGGTTTCCTTGTTGATCTCTTTTCCTTTTGAAAAGTATCATAACAAAACCTTTTGCTGTTTCCACCTCGAACTGTCGCAATTAGGTTAACTATACTCCTGACTCTCGCTAAAAAAAAGAAATGTAATTATGAAGAAGAGCACAGCAGAGACAGATAGATCCCCCCCTTCAGCCCCTAAATTTGGACTTACAGTATGTTTTGTCAGTTAAGAAAACCCCTAAGTCTCACTTTCTTTCTGGCTGCAAGGGATTTATACAGTTTAAAGTGTGAATTAAAACCAATACAAGGACTACCTCTGACTTGACATCCTTCTGGAAGGTCCTGTAATTAACTCTGTTCTTTAGCTGTGAAATTGCCCAAGACCACTTGAGACAGAGTGAGACATTACCTTGGCAGAAAGAGATAAGTTAAGAACGAGGGTTAGCATTTGCTCTGAATTACTTGGGCTGTGGGAGCAGGTAGAGATATTAAAACAAACTCAAATGTTATTTTAAACACAGTTATCTATATTTAGTTATTTTCCACTAAAGCATTACTATGTAAATAGATTCTCATCTTTTATCTTGAAGAGTATCTATAGTGGATTTCACAGACTAAACTCAGTTAATGATAACAAAACTAGACTATTAGCACAGTCTGTTCTTTCTGCTAATCTTTTTTTCTCTTCTTCCGAAAAGCACTGCAGCTGGTTAAAGCGATCTTCTGTCCTCCCTTTTCCTACAATTTTGTTATTCATTACTTTAGTGCGGTCCTTAGTATCCATTAGCTGCAGGAAAATTAGAAAAATAATCTCAAGGGATTTATAGCATTCAGAATGGGTATGGAATATCGTCATAGACACAAGCCTAAGCTTGGTTAGCAAAAAACTGCTCTGTGTTTATATATTCAACCACCACGAAGTTCCCACAATCCTAAAGCCTGGCTTTGTAAAGCAAATCTAGACTGTGTATACAGCATGATTCCCATATATCTGAAGATCAGTTTGGTTTTCCCTTGCATAGGCACAACCTTTAGCCACAGCAATTCAGAGTATTTCAGAAATGATACAGTTTTTTGGAGTGTTTAATTCACAACCATGTTTCTTCTTTGTGGATATCCTGTGCATTCCTATGGCTCACGTCTGTATTTCTCATGTCCTCACACCAACATCAGTTTCCTTGACAGACACAAGGACTATACCATTGAATTTCTGGATTCCACTCTATCAAACTTTATAATTTAGGGAGAATTAAACCAATAGTCCCACTACATTTTACAGAAACCAATAGTGAGTTTCATTTGAACAAATACTAAACAAAGCTTTAATGAGCATATCCAAATCTTTCAGAGCAATGGATATAGCAAGTCTGTTATGCTGTCCAGTTGTCAGTATTTGACCTGGTGGAAGTGTGACCTGCATTTTGGGATGGAGTCTTCTTTCCCTCATCCCTTTAATTTTATCTGTTCATTTTCTGGAAGATAATTTTTTAAGTCAATATGATGTACTCATACTTTTGCTTTCATTCCCACTCATTTTAGCAGCCCAAATCCTTCAAAATCCCTATTTGAACATCCAACATTAAAAACAACACTTGAGAAGTATAGGGAAAAATAAGCTCACTAAAAGCCAGCATCTTCCAGGCCCAGCAAAGCTTGTGCCTCAGTGAAACAAGGAAAAAAAACAACTCAGTGGGGGCCATAATGGATAGAATTTATCTTAAAACTAGAAAATAGGTAGTAATAAACTGCTACCATCATCCATTATATTTTTTTAAATTAAATTTGTGATATGCACTTCAAATAACGATTCCACGAGCATTTAAAAATGCAACAGTGAAAGCTTTCTTTTTTTTTTTAAGAAAGGTACCACCCAGCAGGACAGCGAGAAAACGCGAGAGCAAATCTCAAAGACAGAGAGAGTGGTTTACTTGTGGAGGCCGGCTGGGCGGTGTGCTTATGAGCGGCGCAGGGCCCATCGCGGAGGCTGCATTCAGGCTCCTTTCCCTTTCGTCCTGGTAAATCCGATCTCGTTCGGCTTCTGGCAGCTGCAAGAAGTTCTGCATAGCCCGAAGGTTTACCAGCAGGGACTGCGAGGCAGTCTTGGGATCCTCTTCCTTTCGGAGGATTTCTGAGAGCAAGCCCTGTAGGGAGGGAAGAAAAAAATAGGCTGGAGAGTTAGCCTAGGTGAGCACCTGTAAAATCCTGCCCTGCTTATCAGTCCTCTTCTTCTTTCCACTGGGCTGAAAATGAGAGCAGCAAATGCACTGTTCACTCCACATAGGAATATATTAATGGCAATTTAGGTAGCAGAGAGCCTCAGTTGTACCCTTAATTTTATTAAGCATCTGTTTTACATACAACATAAACTGAATCTGCCTAATAGGTCTCCTTCCTTTTACTAGCTTAACTTGCCATGAAATCTTTCACAGTCAACAATCTAAGACGTGAAGAATAAGTGAAATACAAATAGTCCAGAGGCATGACACTGGGGTGTTCTCAAGCTTCCCAGAAAAAATGCATAGCCATCCAAAAAAAACCAACCAGTCTTTCTGCATTTCTAGCAACTTAAACAATGATATTTCACAACTAATCTGAGATGATAAACTCACAACGTTCCTAAAGTACTGGTTAACTGACGCAGGTCCCTAGATTTTATAAGTCAATAATTTGGTTTTGGAGTTGTATATTGGAGTTTAACAACAAACAAGGAAACTCACCCCCTCGTTCCCTCACCAGGACAACCCTAATCCTCACCTTGTCCATTACCTGGGCTATTTATTTGGGCACCTGCTGTGCAGGTTCAATTTCCTAAGTCCACTTGCCATTGCTGTCCTTTGACCAGAGTCCAGCAACAACAGACAAAAGCGAGCACTGGGGAATGAGAGGAAAACAGCAAACAGGGCATCTGTAGCAGTGAGCCGAAGATGGGCAGGCTGCAGACCATAGGGTGCTGCCAGTAGCTTATACAGACCACACCAGGTTTCCTATGTAATCATTTCATCTTGGTTCTCAGCAATAGAGCAGGCCAGGCAGTCTGGGACACCTAATTAAAAGATAAAATATTTATGAACCTGTGAGTGCAACTAGAACTTTAATGCTAACAGGTTCTTGAAATCTGCCCCCTGCCAAATTGTCCTTTTAAATATGCCAGGCTACAAAATACTCCACTGTCGTGAAGCAACAAGGTGGTGATATGAAAATTACCTTTTGCAAAAGCAAATGTAAACTTCTTTTTAGAATAAATACTGTTGCCATGCTGGGACAAGGACAGGGTTGGTATAGGAGGGTTTTATTGCTAGCAGGACAAGGGAACATGGTTGTGATTTTAAAGGAATAACACAACCCAATGTTTCTTTTCCTAAAGAATTGTTTTAAGTTAACTGCAGTAATGGAGGGGTGAATGGAGGGAAGGAGGCAGGTAATAAAAAAGCTAAAAGGAACTAAAAGAGTCAATCCTGACTGTAGATACCCATTCCTAAGAGATTGCAACAGAAAGCTATGGCCCAAGCCTCCTCTGTAGGGAAGTCTGATGCTCACAGCACCTATGGTAGTTGTCACCTCTCTCTAAGGTCTGATCCTACCAGGCAAAAGCCCCTTACAAAGGTTCTGCTGCAAAGCTGCTGCTCTCAGCTGTGCTTAGCCAAGGTCAGAACCCACCCAGGACGGCTCTGAGCTATGCATATGCCCCATTGCCCCCTCCATCCCGAGACAAAGGGGATGGAGATGCTACCACTACACTGGGGCCAGTGCGATCCTCCTGTCCCTTTCTGTGCTTGCACACATAAGAGGGAATGGAATGGAAAACATAAAGAGTCTCTCCAGCGCTAAGCAGGAAAGTAATTTGGAGGAGGATTAAAAAATAATGATAATCCTGAGGGATACTTTCTTACCACTATTCTTCATCCCTCCTCTTTTCTGGTATCCAGGTAGAAACTACTCAGAAGGTAAACAAATGAGTTACAAACAAAAGTGGCATTTGAGAGGAGTATAAGTTTTGATTTTTTTTTCTTAACGATAAGTCTAATAATAAATTTACTTATGAGCAAATACGAAAATTAAATTATCGCCTAACATTTTTTTCCACTTCTAAGTTCTCAAACTCACAGTTACTATTGTTCGTCAGTGATATGGTTACATGACCCATCCTCTAAGGGAGGCAACAAATGATTTTGCGCCACTGGAGACAAGGCTAAGCTGTCTGCAGAGCACAGGATGTATGACGGAGGTGTAAACACATGTGATTTCTGACTGCTACTGTGCTGAAAACAACCCCACCAGGATTAAAAAGAAAAAAAACCTAAACTCGAGTGGAGTGATCACTGGCAGGAGAGGAGACTCCTTACTAACAGACAGCCCACTGTTAGCCACAGGAAACGTCCTTGAAAAATACTTTAGCCCATAATAGAAAATGTTTGCTTGTACAAGCCTTTGCCACATAGTGGGCAGCTAAAAAAAGCAGAAAAGGCTGTTTTTCCTGTATAACTTTCCCCCTCTCATTGAAATTAGTAAACAAAGAAAACTGTTTTTTGTATTTTTCCTGCATTTGTTAGTACAACCATTGCTGCAGGACACCTCTTGGTGATATAGAAATGCCATTAAGTATTAATTCCCCTCTCCTTCCCCCATCACTGCCATGACTCTTTGCATGAGCTGGGAGCAGAGCAGAGGAGGGGAGATGAGAGAGTGAGGAGAAGACAAGGAGGAGGTGTTTGCTTCTAGGAGCTTTGAGCCTAGAGGTCAAAATATGTGAGGAAATAACATCAAAAAATAAGGTGTAGTACCAGGTGCAGGCAAAGCTTTACAATACAGTTTGCCTGTTTCAAATATTACTTCATTGCTACTGCTTCAATTTTCTGAGCACAAAACTTCAGCTAAAGATTGTTTGACAAGATGTAAAATGGGAAAATCCTAGAAAGAAAATATCAGCTCTCACATCCTGCCCCAAGCTGACGTGCAGAGATTTATTGTTTGTTTTACCAGGCTTGAACTGGTTTGCCAAGACACAAGTGTTGGTGTGATGTCCTGATATTGTACCTCAGGTTGCATAAAAGCTAAATGCTCTTTTGCATTGAGATTATATAATGAACACTGTTAGGATCAGAGTTCTCCTCACTGTTTCTCCCTTGTATTCTTTTTGCACTGAAAATGTATTTTCTTAAAATGTTACCAGGTCCTACTCAAAAAAAAAGTTTACATGTCATCACAAGTATAATTTATTCCTAATTGCACAAAAATGTTCAATAAATATTATCAAGGCTTTCAAAAACCAATTATGAATTCTTTAAAAATGGAGATAAATGAAAGTGTCTGCCAATATGAACAAAAACACTGTCTGTCTGGCCCCCAGTTTGTCTCCTCTTTGAACGTAATCACTGATTGAAATAGATTTTATCAGCTTGATAGAACTTCAAAGCTCCCAGAAGAAAAATGCAATTTGCCCAAACCTCCCCAAAACATACAGAACATCCCTGAACGCTATTCCTCTCCATTGCAGGGTGTTCCCATCCCATGTCCAGGCAGAAGATTATTTGCAAGCCCCACACACAAGCCTGGATCCCTGCCAGGCAAGTTATAAGCAGACACATTTATCTATGTCGCTTAGTAGCAAGAGGAGAGCTGTCATGATAGTGTAATAGCACCTTTTTACCTTTTATTCAATAGTGATATGGATAGTGTGCTTTTTCTTAAATTACACTACGAAGAATTATATGAATACAGTGGCAATTTCTGTTATACTTAAGCAGGCAAATTTCTCTCTACCACATAATTTACAGAACTCAAATTCAATAAAACATTACATGATGGTCCATTACTGTTATCAATTTTGAATAATCCATCTTCATTTTTCATTTTACTGGAAAATAAAGTGTGCCAAAGACAAAGTGGAAGAAAAAAAAAAAAAGTGGCTGAGAAGGTGGTTTGTGTAAACTTAGATTTTTTTTTTTTAAATTACATGGAGCCGTTTACTGCATCTAAGCGTTCTCTCTCGAAACAGCAATTAGCATGAGCACAGTCCTAAATACACAGAAGTTTTCATGTATGAGAAAAGGCATTACACATGAATGAAAAGCAATGTATCCTGGCAGCTAATATTTTAAACAAGCATGGAGGTGAAGTAGAAAGCAGGGGAGAGAAAAGGTATCTGGCAGAAACACTGAGAAGTACTCCCAAACCTTGAAGTGAAAGACCACCACTGTTGGGAAGTAGAAAAATTACAATGGTCAGACATGGAAAAAGCAGCAAAAAGCACTCCCCCTCCTTCCGCGAAGGTGGAGCCGAGAGGTCACCTCCGTGCAGGAGCACCCGAGTTCACGCAGTCAATGTTGGGGTTGAAAGCGAACACAAACACAGACCGGCAGCCCCAAGGAGCCACAGTTCCAACCACAACCATGACTAACGCAATTCCTCGCTCGCGCGGTACGTGCACGTCACCCTGCCATGCACCAGGTTCAGCTACACCTTCAAGTCAAATGTCAGACTTGATTGTGGGAACCCAAGCTTTCCGTTCCCTGACTCATGTTTACATTTACAAACACATGACAGAAACAGCGGAGAAGTTTATTTGTTTAGGGCTCTGAAGGTGGTTCAGCAGAACAAACGCCAAAAAGAACAAAACGGAGCAGAGATACTCACAGTTTAAGTGCAAATTTGCAGAGGCAGATGAGCCGCTCTGCTGACAGAAGGCTGGGGCAGAGGCTGGTGTAGGGCACCATGCTTTGGGGGGCTTCTCCAACACATCAGTGCTATCACCCCACAGCTGCTCCTGCCACCAGGGCCAGAGAGCTGATCATAAATGCCATTTTCCAGCCAGCAAAGTGCAGGAAAAAAAATTAACTTGCCCTTTTAAGAGAGCAGAGGTGTCTGCATGGTGCACTGACATCGGCTGGAAAAAATACTGTGTTTATTAATTGGGTCAAATGGTGACTGGAACAAAAGCAGCTCAATTTACCAAAATTACCCTAGCAAACAGAAAGATCAGTAGACACATTTGGTAGCCATGCTTGAGGCGAAACTCAGGTCTGGTAGCACAAGGCCTGACTCAACAAACCTTTCCACCATGCACTACGAAGAGGCACTAACAGCATTCCATCTGTTTCTTCACAGCCAGTGAGCTGGAATTGCCACTGCTGAAGGACAAATGCAACTTCAGACCCCACTGAGACCTGAAGGCTTCCTTAGAAGGACCATTGTGCAGTTTCTCATGGGGAGATGTGCTCCACCCTCCAGAACCATTTCTGCTGCCTACAACAATTGTTCTATTGTGGACATATAGATACTAATTTTCATTCAAGTTATAGCTTTTTGGACTCCTCTTTGATGAAACTTTGCAAGGCATATTCCTGAGAACTACATATTTTTGAAACTAGCATTTTGAAGTTAAGGGTAGGGGGGAAGCTATCCAAGAAAAGATTAAGAACCCTCTTTCAATTTTCTTAGGTGTGGCTGAGGGTTTTTTCTACCTTATAAATAGATGAGAATTTAAAGAAAAGACGCTTTAGTTTTCAGAATTTTACCAGATTTTTCCTTTGAGCCGAGAAAAGTGGAAGTATTTCTAGTCAACAGTTTTACCCAAAAATCAAAATTTCTCAAAAATTAGGGTCAAGTGTTGAATTACCACACTAAACTCATACAATCTCCCAATCGCGCCCAAAAATGCCACCAAATTCTGCATTCATACTGCGGAGCACAAGTCTGTAAAACAAGACATGCCAACATCTTCAGCAATTCCACCAAAGTGCGTTTTTATTGCCAAAATATGAAGCTAAATTACTCTTAGTTTATAGTTCACTTCCTTCCTTCACTTTTATGCTGAAAGCAAATCTCTCCCCCCATCTGAGATGGTATCTTGACATCAGGGTTTGTTTTTTTTTTTTTTACACAGAACTCCTAACCAATTTCAGTGAGATCTTTTGCCTTCAGAAACTGATGGCATGATATGGTCCCTGGACACAGCTCAAATATGCTTATGACAGTTTAAAAAATGTCAGTGGTAAGCCTGAGTTAGCTTCTTATCTCAGAAAACAGCAGATGAATTTAAACAGGCATTTCCACTTGCTCTAGCCAAAAAAAAAAAAAAAAAAAGATATTATATTAATATTAGAAAATAACATCAAAATATCATCAGTTATTAAAGTGCTGCCCTAATTATTGTTAAATGCGATGTATCCTTGAATAACCTGAGATAAATTTTGAAGTACAAGTAGTAAAATAAATTCAAATGCTTTCTTATAAGAATCACTGGTATCTCTATCTGTATTTATACTTGGACATCAGCTGTTACTGTGGGTACAATTAGCAATTTTCAGTTTTGCTAAGGTGAATGTGCTTACAACAAACTTATCTGGATTTCAATGGGGCTCCTTTTCATATTAAAAATATGCTGAGCTATTTCTTGGCAACACTGAAGCTAATATTGCCTAGGCTCCCAGTATTTTTCCTTTCTGTTCCCTATGTTTGCCACAATACATAACAAGTACCACAAAATCTTAGGTAACTAACTGCAAATACTAATTTGACTAGCTAACATAATTTTAGGATACAGGGATACTACTCTGTGTTCTTTCGAGTAGATTTGGTTGAAAATTGCCAAAAAATATTACATATATTTCATATATTTTCAACGGTATTTGTTTTCAACGTTCATTTTGGGGTTTCCTCCCAGTTTTGGGTCACTTTGAACATATTTTACCAAGCTGGTTAACCACAACATCTGTGGAAGAATTTAACTTCAAACAAATACTTAATAACATTTGCAGTGAGAAAAATATATAGTAATCAGGAATCAGTATTTACACTAGAAATCTGGTTCTACAGTTGCATTCATCACATCTAAGAGCATCTCCTTACATTTTGTCATATAAATTCAAAGTTCAGTCAGAACCTACCATCCTTGTATTTCAGGCAACAAATACTGTTCATGCACAAATGGTAGAGACCAAAAGCCGCATACAAAACTAGTTGACAAAAACATGAACAAACAACTTTGGAGCAGGGAGGAAGCTGTGAGAAAACAAACTGCTTGTAGGCAAGTCTTTCTCAGAAGTATCTAATAAACTATTTACTTGGCTTTTTTCCCAGGTAAGATGGCAGCTGCAAACCATGGTAACTTGAAACTACTGTTATGTTTTTTCAATACCTGATAGCATCAATAGTTAAAATATTAAGCATTGTATTAAATGAAACTCTATGTCACTTATTTGTAAATATAACAACTGACACTGCCTGAATCTAACTTAGGAAAGTAATCCTTGCATGAGTTCAAGTATCCCATGAAATCTGGTATGAGAGACCCAGATCTTGAAAACCTCCTCTGCTGTTAAGAGGAAAGACACACACAGAGCTCTACTTTCTTTTAGTTAAAGGGGGATGTACAATTTTTAAGGTGATAACAATACAGAACAATTACAAATGATATGCTGATTCAAACCTGGTAACAGTGCATTTGAACTGGAATTTTTATTCTTTAAACTATGCAGGGAGAAACTTCAACATTTCGAGAGAAGCCCACATAATGATTTTTTTTTAACTGTATTCTACAATGGACAATTATTTGTTGCTTAAGTTTAAAAATGTGGAATCCAAAGCAAATTTACCTATATCTTTTAAAAAATATTTCATTAAAAAAAAATTCTTGGTTTATTTTCTGTTAAAACAGACTTCTAAAATTTTGAGATCTTATTATTTGCATTGGATATACTGACATTTCTTCCATAATTTCTGCTTGATTAAATTCCATGCAACATGGCATTAAGTTAAATTCATAGAGCAGAATAAATTATAACAGGGTTAGCTTCAAAAACAGGTGTAAAAAATAACACATTTTAGTGTTACTTATCAGCTTTGCTAAGGCTAGATTTTTTTCTGCATTGAAGAGCTGAAGTATATGTTCTGATGTGGACATTAGCAATCTCAGCAACTAATGTTTTTGCCACAAGCTACAGAAATACATGAAAATAGTAGATTGCCTAAAAATAAAGCTTTTATTTTTAAATCTTTTTGGAAGCTTGAAAAGATGTTATTAAGGCCTTCACTAGAAAATATTACAAATAAATGCAAACATGAATTAAAAAAAAAAAAAATCATTCTCAAGTATACCTGTGAAATAAAACAGGTTGTTCAGTACATGCATGTGGTCAGTACAGGTTATACCTTCACAACGCAAAAGGCAATCTGTTGAGTGACCTTGTGAATGGTTCTGTGTAGAGCTGCTCATGTCTTTCCCAGGGAAGATTAAGATATTCATAAACCATCACAACTGGAGAGGAATCAAAGTGTCTGAAAGAACAGTGGGTATTGCCACAAACCAATCACTGAAGGTTTCTGTACTGTATCAACATGGACTCTGGTCCTGCAAGGAAGCATGGTTCCTTCGTAGGAGCTAAGTTACAGGCAGAAATGAGAAGACAGACTTAAAAGGTGATATTTACTAAAGAGAGAGAAAAAGAAGAGACTCTTAAGTTTAAAAAAAAAAGAAAAAAAGGACTGACCTGAGTTCGGTTAAAAGCCACACGTGCAAATACTGCCTGTGAGATTCCTGCTCGTTTCAGTTCATCACGGACCCACTGGTAGATTTCGGAAGACACCTCTGTGTTTGTAGAGACCTGCTGCTCCAACGGCTTGTTCATGGATCTACTGACAGGAGGAGGGTGGTTCAAGTACTGTTGGTTTAAGGACTGCTGGGCTAGAAGTCTGTTCACTGCATACTGCTGGTTCAGCAACTGGGCCATTACCAGCTGCTGATTTACCAGCTGAGGGCTAATGGGAGTAGATACAAGTCCAGGATGCAGGTTTGGAAGCGGGGTCCGAACTGATGGTTGACTACCATGAGAAAGCTGAACAGGGGATGGAGGCTGTTCGGCTGTGTTCCCTGGGACCGGCTGCTGACCGAAGTTGACATGGTTGGCACCTTGCTGGGACAGTTCAGAAAGGCTATCCATCTCAACTATGGTAGAAAAGAAACATTGAAAAAGCCAACATTAAGACTGAAAATCACAAACTTTGTGCTCCCTGTAAGATGAGCTAATAAAAATAAATATGAAATGCCGTGTTCAGGTTCAAGCTTACTGTACTCTCCAGCCTAGATCAGCAGGCCAATAACATCCCTATTGTAGCTATTTGCCTTCAAAATTTACCTATGAATAATGGTGTAGTGAATATTTTTCCAAAAAAAAAAAATCCAGCAAATTGCCCATGATCATCACTGGGCCATTAGAGGAACCAGTAGAACATCAGAGGCAAAACTATGTGCTGGAAATCACATACAACAAACTTCCTGAGAATTTTGCAAAAGCACAATGCAACTGAACCATGAGCGTGAGGCTGCAGAACGCATCCCTGCAGTGATGGATGCAGGGGGCTTCTGACAAGGCAGTTAGCAACATGAGAGGGGACAAAAGCGAGAGAAGGGAAACCACTCCATGCACTGCAGAAGACGCAAGTGAAACAGTAAATGCATCTGCGCAAACGGTAAGGAGGGCTATTACAGGAAAGCACGCCCCAAACAGAGAGAATTGCCCAGTGACTGGTTTTGTTCCTCTCCTGGTGTCCCCACTAAAACATCTGCAGTTCCCAGCCACTGGAAATCTGTAACTAGTAAGGTGGGGTGTGGACCTCCCCATGCTCTGCTAATTTCTAGATGCTGCATCAATTGTACAGGACTGCTAGGAACTAGTATAATTTATGTAAATTACACAGATGGGCTGCTTTATCTTGCAACCATGTATGCATGTTTTTTTTCAGTGACTTGCAACATGGTTGATTTTTTTCTTATGTTAACTCATCTGCCTTGACACACCCTCCTTTTTAATTAACAACACAGTTTTTTAAACTACAAGAGTGCTTCCAGCTCCCCTCTTGTGCATGATGAGACAATATAAAATAACCCTAGGCTGAAGTAAAGGAGTCTCCTTTTTATCAATGTATATCACTCTTTCATTTTAAACAATCTCAGTTCTAGAGCTTTAGCAATGCTGGTCTGGAAATAGCTTTAAGAAAATATGCTTTATCTGAAAACCAAAACTCTAGTGTCTTCATAAGTGGTGCAGCAATTTTTTTCTTATACTAGTAAAACATATTTTTTTTTTTAAAAAGGCAGCATATGAGCTTTTCATAGTAATTATGATCTTCACTAACAGTCATTCAGTGCAAGACCACCCTTTCTTCCACAGGGATGAGAGCTGGAAGAAGAAATCAGCACCTGGATCCCTACTCGCAGCCCTGCCTTTCTCCTCTGTCCTATCATGGGCAGAAAATTAGAAAACAAAACAAAACAAAACATTGCACTGTTCTGCAGAGCAGCCTGGAACCCACAGTGTGGATCAGTCCCCCAGCAGAGCACCCAGTGCTCCTCATCCATGTGGCTTTGGGGACAGTGCTGCCTCTTCTTCCAGCATTAGGTTACACAGGAATATACAAGCACACACATATTTCCTATGCACTGGCTTCATTGTCCCTGAAGAATGGATGGTGAACCTGTCTTTGCAGGTCACGTAAGTCAAATTTTGCAGGGCTAGCCCAAAGCAGGAGCGCTGAAGTAATGGAGGTGGGAGAGGATGCTGCGGAAAGGTCACCCCCCAGGCAGGTGCTCTGCACAGGGCCCATCTGAAACCAAGTGAAGCCTCGCCACCGACTTTGGTGGTCTCAGAAGAAGGGTTTGGTGTTGTACAGAAGGTACAACACAGATAAAGGAAAGAAGTCGCCTTATTTCACTAGTGGAAAGTAGAGATTAACCCAAGCGGGGCATTCACTTGGAACAGTAATTCAAGCAATTATCACAAAAGTGATGCATTGTCTTCATTACAGCCTTAAGCTATAAAAGGCAAAGAACCTGTTTTGGTAGATGTATTATTTGCTTCAAATACAGAAAGCTAAGTCAAGCTCAAAATTCAGTCCAAATTGAGGCCCCATTTCTTCATTCTGTTGAAACCTACATAGAAATTTTCTGACATAAAGTGTTCAAAATTATGTTAACAGGTTTAAAGAAATAGTTTTAAAAAGGGACATAACAGAAAGATGAAGGTATTACTGAATAATTATGTCCCACTGATGGATTTTTTTCTCTGTTAATTTGTTCATCTTTCCTACAACAAGAAAACAATTGTCATAATAACTATTTGTTAAAATGAATTGAAATCACTGTCCCAAAGTTAGAGAAAGATGTGAATTTATAAAATCACAGCATTCTTGTTGGAAGGCAATGATAGTTATAGAAGCCTGTTTCTTTAAATATACATTAGCCAGAGCGAGAAAAAAAAAACACACACATGAAAAAAATCAGTCCATCACAGTTCCAGAAACAGGTTTTTTAAACAATTATTCTGGATGGTAGAAGATCAGATTTACAGAATGACAGCTTTACATCTCTGGAAACCCAAGTTAGTTTGGCTGTTTCAACAGCAAATATTTATTTAAATGAATTCTTTCACTATATATGTACTTTCTACATCTACTCATCAAAAGCATCCTAAACTTATCGTGAAGGGACCTGGCTTCTTATATGACTATGACAGACCTCAACGTGACACAAAACGGTATGTATCCACCATCACAGCAATTTTTTTTTTGCTTACCCATCATATCTTTTGCCTTCTTGAAATGTTTATACCACCTTCCAAATTCCTGACATTTTGCTGCTGAGACATTTGCATAGTAAGTGCTGTTCACAATGGAAGAAATCATACTCTGTATGAAAAGGGGAGAAGAAAAAAAAAAATCTGTAATACAGAGCAGTACAAGTCAAAGCACAAATTATTTCAAATGTTGAAACCATTATATTTTTAGAGTTTGAGAACCATATTGCATTTTCAATCCTATCGTCCAAAGCCTTTTAAAAAACTCATTAATTGAGCATTAAAATAAACCAAGGTATATTGTAAACAGGAGCAGGAAAAGCAGGTGTACTATGGGAAGAACAAAGTTATTGATCAAGAAACATCAAGTAACAGGATGGGCTCTGGATGGACGATGCTGATCTTGAAAGGGCATGTTATTTGTACTATTTCTGCTTTTAAATTTGATTCACCCTTCATGCACCCACACAAGTTTACAGGTATCCAAACCCTACACTGACTCTAGAAATGCAAGCAATGCCCCAAGTTATCCCTGCCCACTCCCTTTGTGCCACTTATCACAGGGCAGAGCCCAGAAAATCATTGGATGAAAGTTTATCTGAATGACCTACTAGTAGGATAAAATAAGGTGGTTTATAGTAAAATAGAATTTTTATGTAACAACGCAAAAAAAACCTAGACTTGCTTTTCCTAAACAGGGTATTTTAAGTGATTTGCATAAACAGGCTTAAGAAAAGCTCTCATTGTCATGTCTAATTCTGTAACTGAATATTGGCTGTAAAATAGACTAAAGGATGATACAGATATTTTTTTCTCAAAGGTTCTCAAGATACCAGATAGCTACAGTGAGAAGTTTACCTTCTGCTCGGTTTTGACCAATTTTTAAATAGGGGAATTTACAATGCATAAAATTTTCAGTTCCAGTACATTCCTTTACAAAATCAATTAAGCCTTGCAAAATGAGATAATGCTCCAACTTGAAAATTCTACTCAGTATATGAAGTATGAACAACAGAATTTGCAAATGTAATTTCAATAGACTGAACTTTGCCACCCTTTAGATTTCTATGTGGAAAGTAGTTACTTTTAGCTTAACTACAGGAATTGTCCAGTGTACTAAGAAAATAACGACGGTGAAGAAGACAAAGCCTTGATTATTATGTTTCTTCGCTATTCAGCATGTAACACTTAGCTGTATTTGTGCTGTCATAAAATCGATGTAGAGCATCAACCCTTTGTTACACAAACTGCTATAACCACTGGAAGAAAGAGTTTGGAATAAAAATGCAATAAATATTACTATAAGTCTTCTTTTATAAGGCTAGTTCAGCTTCTGAGTAAAAGTACCTTGATTATTGATCTTAGTGAAGTTCATTATAACTATATTCTAACGTATTACTCAGTAACATGCTATTTGTGGAGGCTCAGAATAGCTAGAGTGAGGCAGTATTATTTATGACAAATGTGGATACCCTCTACTCACCAGGCAGCTATTTTAATGTTTCTCTGAATCACCAAAATTCTTACCATTCCTTGATATTCATCTGGCATTTCTGAAATTAGCTAGAAGCCTTTGTCAGTGGTATAAAAGGAGAATGAATGCTTAATAGACTACTGCAACTGTAGCCTGAATGACCTGAACCAAGCTCAGCTGAACCCAATTTCAGTTTCCAATATAATGGTGGTATCATTAATGTCTAATACTTCCGAAATTATTGGTTAAGTTCTTTTACAGATTAAATGATTTTAAACAAGGGAACATGATACATAAGGTGTGATTTCACAAGTGCTTTGGATCTGAACTGGTAAATTATATGAATGCACAGTTACTGTACATGCAAAACCTGCAGGTCTGCACGTGTGAAACGGGGAACTGCACATGTAATGGGCCACCATCCCATATTAGCCTGTGCATATTTTGTGGATGTCATTCCAACTCCAGGGCAGTTTTCTCTCATTTTACTTTGCCCCTTTCAGATGTCTTCTCCTGCCCAAATAACTTTAGTAAGTACGAAAACATGTACATTAATAATAATTTTAGCAAATTACCTATTGTTGATGAAGGTGTTTGTCTAGGATTTCCTAGTCCTCCCTTCCACGTCATTTTACAAAGAAGATATGCCAATGATGTGGCAGTTTGTGACATCACTTGCTTCTTCAGGAATAAATTTAATGTAGTTACTTTATTTTACAAGCAAATAGGGGACTGGTCTATTTAAATAACACTGCCAGGAATTTTAGTTTCTTTGACACTATGTGAATTTCAGGCTCTGATGGCTAATATTGAGATTTTACTCTAGCGCTTCAAAGTAGATATAAAAAAAAACTAACACAGAGACATTAACACACATTTTAAAATTAAAATTATCCTGCTTTTTCTTTGAGAACACTTCATGCAAACATTCAAGTGATATTACCTACTCTAAGAATCCTCATCAGGAAGAAACAATGATTTATTTACTAATTCACTGAAGGCAAAATTTTACAAGCCAGATAAAATATTACTACCTTGTTAACTCAGAAAAATAACTTGACAACATTGAATTTCATTGTTTCTATGCTTTATTCATTATGTTGTCATCAAACCTGCAGTCACGTCAGTGCAGGAAGATGCAATTTGCTATTGAAATTCCTGTATAATTCCTGTATATTTTAATGGCAACCTACACATACAAATGCCCACTATGCTTAGGGCCCAAAAGTACAGATTAACCCTATGAGTTAGTGGTCTCTTCAGAAATCCACGATCTAGACTGGAGGCATATTCAAGTTATTCTTGTTTCCCAGGTCATTATATGTAAGGAGCTCCCCATGTTTTGGCTTATACTTATCAATAATCAAAATGAAAATTATTGTATTTGAAGCACATCATATTCAGGTAATACTGTACATAGGCATTCCTTATCTGTGAGGCACACAGGCAGATGCCTTCTACGTATAAGAATGATGAATATAAATATATCATACAAATATTCTAATGCATCACATTCATCACCCATGATCTGATTTCTTTTTCACATGTCGCAAAGAAAATTGATAGAACGCGAAAACTGGTCACAGATCCACAATCTTAATGTATCTCCTCAAAGTTTATCCTTGAAAGTAAGTTGTGAGACCTCAAGATCCAAAGTTTCCCTCTTTGCACTCTCTCCATCCCTCCCCACCCCCAACCACATCACTTGCAGTCCTGTTCTCAGAATCAGGAGATCTCATCTGAAATGGTGCCACCTTCACAGAAATCCCACTATTCTGGAATGATACCATCTGCTGCAGCCCAAGCGCTCTTTTTTTAGCCAAATAAGTTAATTAAAATTAGGCATCCAACAACCGTGTGGAGGTAGGGGTAGAATTGGTTCTGAAGTTCAGCTGAGGTTCACCCAGCGTAGTCAGAATCAAATCCCATTCTCTCAGGAAGATTAAATACCAGAGATTTGAAAACCAGACACCATCATTTCCCAAAGAAGTTAAGGAACACCCTGGGGAAATATCATAAATCTCAACCAGAACTTTTTTCATATGCCCATCAAATAAAACCCAATAAAACAGTAGCATCGGACACCTTTCAGCAAGGTGTGTCCTGCAAGACCCAGGAAGGACCTGAGACTTTTGTGCCACCTGGTCGCTGCAGCCACTGCTGCAGGTGCTACACAGGAGGCATTTCTGAGCCATTGCCTCTAATGCTGCTTTCTAACCAGGTGAAGTATTGTTCGATAATCGCTAAAAGTATACTGTTGTCCTTTTTGCAAAACAACAAAAACAATGTTAATCAGGTTAATTCAATCATCTAAACCAAAACTGTTCATGCTTTTCTGCCAAATCAACCAACCACAGCAAAATCTGTTATCAGTGATTGCTCAGCTTCCAGTCAAAAAAGCTTTTAACCCCCACAGTCCCAAAACTTCCCCAAATAACCTTAAAATTATTTTTATATGGGCAGAATGAGGTTGTTTTCATGCCTCATGAAGGGGTAGTTGGGCTGCAGTATTTACACAGAACAAATACATACTAACAGACTTAGCAGAGAGTAACAGACACAGCAGCTTCCTAAAACAACTTGGCTGAATTAGATATCAGGGATTCCTTTGCAAATGAAACATTTCCCTCAAAATAAGCATTGTGACCAAAACTTATTTGGGCCTTCCAGGTTGTTTAACTGGGAAAAAAATAAATCCAAGCTTTTTTCGCAACTCATTCATCGGTGTTTAAAGCTTCAAGCCTGCTTCGTGTAAGGGGCAAGGGCTGCAACAACTTATTTACACAATTATCTAAATACGATTAAACAGCTGATGGACAAATATTAAACTGGAAAATGTATAGTCATTTCAGCTTAATGTAATCCTCTTTCTGTAAACACCCAAGATGATTTTTTTTTCAACCAGAACAGTCCTGACATCTCATAAGCCTAAGGGTGAATAGCAAGAGATTGTTTTTGATAGTTATAAATATTCAAAAGACATGCAGACCATCTGCTTTCATAATACAGGTAAAGCAAGACTGAAATGGTGACTGCTGTATAAAAATGGTTCTTTTAACAAAGTCTTCCTCTCCTCGAAAACTATAAAGACAGATGTCAAAAACTGTTTACACAGGGTAATCAGGAGCGTGCAAAATGTAATATTCCTTTTACACACAGTGCTTGCTAAAGAGATTTTTTTTTCTTTTTCTTCCCATCTGTGTGTTGCAACACATTTCTACAAGTTAAAAACATTTTTTCAAACAGAGATCTCATGAATACCCAAAAACATGCTATCTGGTTTCTGAATGCTAATTAATTTCAACTAAGGAATCTGATTTTTTTTTCTGTAGGAAGGAATGCATGCTTTTGAAATGGAGTTCTTCAACAATAACAGACACTGAAAACAGAACACCCCACAAGTTTAATTTTGTACTAGTTTGACACTGGCTATTTTCACAACTGTTTTACATTCAAGCCCGCATCTGCTAAATCTGGCTATAAGACTGACAGGAACTATTCTCCTGCTTTTCAAATGAGATTTTATTTGTGTTTTACTATTTATCAGGTTTTTCAGTATAAAGCCTTGTAACAACATAATGGTTTTGTCAAGCGGTAAGTAGAAGATACCTCGTCTTCCAAGCAGAATATGAACAGTGCTGCCCATAAACCCTATAGTCAATTTTCAGAGCTGAAACACTAATCTTGACAGTAACCTTTTAATGTATTATATTAATGGCACAGAGGCGTTAAGCACCTTTTTTATAATTCTCAATAAAATGAACATTTACTGAACAATCTGTCAAACTACTGTCTCCATTTTTTAAAGCCAAACTTTTAAGGCTCTACTCTATTTTCCATTCCATAAATCCTCTGCTTTACACCCCTAGACACCAGCAGGGTAGCATGTTCCAGTGCTGCAACCCTAACGCACCTTATTTAAAAAAAAAAAAAAAAAAAAGGCAAAAAAAAAAAAAGCTATGAGTCTTTGTCCCTAGACTTAGTTTGAATAGTGAAAAGTTGCAGAACAGAAAAGAACTTGAAGATTTGGCAGGTAGCGGGGAGAGATCTTTTCATAAAGCACAAAGTAACTTTGTTTCCCTCATCCTGGCCACTATCAGTGGCTTTTGTTTGCGGAGAAATCACAAGCATCAGTTTTAATACAAGCCAAACTCTTAGGAGTGCTTATTTCTCTGGAGGGTCTACATTAACATTTTTCAAATGAGAAGGGAACATTCAAGCCCCAAACAGATAACACAAGATTATCCCCAAATCAAAAGATTTTAACCTGCCTCAGCCTACACCAGCCCACGTACTGCAAAAACCCAACCAGGGCAAAATGTTGTTCCTTGTGTTCTGGTATGGCAGAGAATTATCATCTGCCACTCCAAATAAAAGCAGATCAAATATATCCAGCCACTAGCTGTTTTTTTGGACAAGGAATCGTGAAATGGGCAGTTTAATTGCATATGAAGGATTATGTTAAATTCCTGGGTCCATTACCTTGAACTATAGCAAGTAATGCAAGAGAATTTGTCGTCATATGCCCTATAAACGCATAGGATAAGGGAAAAACCCACAGATGGACAGAGAAGAAAAAAAAAAAACTTTTGTTTGTGCCTTTGGCATTGGACTTGGATGGCTATCTGACCTCCATACTGTTGCCAGGGTCAGGAGAAATAAAGATCTGCACGGCAAATGCTGGTCATATAAGTTAAAACTGCTTAAAGGCAGATTTAAAATGACGGCACAAGCTTTTCTTCCAATATATGAGCATGTCTTTCTTCCTATCCTTGTATAGCCTGTCTTCTCCTCCTTTTCTGCCTTCTGTTGTCTTTAGGTATTATAAATGTACATATTAACATAAACGTAAAGCTACATTGAATATAATGAGGGAAGATATAAAACAAAAAGAACCCAAATCATATCTACATATATATATACATATATTTATACATGTACAGAAATATATCTGCACATGAGAAGATTTGGAAAATCAGAAATGAGGATTCAGCACCTGAAGGAACTGAACCTTGCACTATTTTTACCATTGTGTAATATAAATTCCCAGTTGCTGCATGACAGAGCAGCATTCTCCCAATGTTTTCCAAGCATCTCCCACTGACAGATATAAATAAAGCTCAAATAAAAAGCTGCTTCCCAAGATACTAGTCTTAGATCTACAAAGGTTAAAAGCTTAAAAGAGAAAAAGATAGGTAGGTGGGAAACATTAATTCAGATTTGAAGAACTTCATAACTGCTTTACAAGCTTTATGGTATAGTGCCTTAGCCTTAAAAAAAAAAAAAGAAAAAAGAGGGAAAAAAAGTCATAACCTAAACCTATAAAAGATAAGGAGACATAAGTCATTTTTGTCTTTGTTGTCAGACGTCCAACACTAATCTTCTTAAGAATCCTGATTTTTACCACACACTATAAATGGCAGGTACTTAGTAGTAAAAGTCCTGGGTAAACCCTTCCTAAAATCAACCTGGATAAAATATAAAATGCAAAATAATCAATATTTAATAAGTTAATTCTTCTTCATGGAGTGAAAATGGTCCCATATTTTGAGGGCTGAATTATTGCACCCTGAGACTTTGATTCTTCAAGTGCCTTTGCCAGAAGAGCTCTGAAACAGGACAGGTCCATAGGTAAGGAAAGCACTATCCATTTTAGCCAAAAATCTGCTTGAAAAAGCTGTTATGAAGTAACCAGATTGCTTTAAGCTGCTCTTTCAGCTTGCATGGGGAATGCACATTTTCAAGGGCCCTCCCCACTGCTCCTATCTCAGTGCCCATCACAAACCCATCTTGAGACATGCACACAGAATTTCTGCTGGATGAAGCCAAACCCAGAAGCCATGCTCCAAATGTGGCTGGACTTCCAGTCCACAGGACCAGCTACTCCAGGGCAAGCTCCATCCCTCCTTCTCAGGCCTGTAATGTGGAGACAGCGTCCTCAGCCCCAACCATTTCCCCCTCTAGGCTCCTGCTGTTCCTATGCCAGGCAGAGCTCTAGACGAAGCCTGCACACCTGTGCTCACTTTTCCTCAGGACACAAGGAACAAGACGAGGAGAAGCTGGAGCCCAGGAGGACAATCCAGATCATGCGCCGTGGATGGGGACAGGACAAACCAGCATTTCTGGTACAGGAATAAAGGCTGGGGTAGGTGGGACCTTGGAGATCTCACTAGACTGATCTGGTGAAAATCTGGAACTAAAAGACACCTTCAGTCATCCTCTCAGGTGGATTGTTTTTATTTCCAAGCACTCTGTTCCAGTCAGGTCAGAATGCTTCTGACTTGTTTCCTATCTGGAAAAGCCAATCCTAATTCATGTGCTTCCAAATGCTGTCCTAATGCAAATGCTTTGTGTGACAGGGGACATTTTAGATATCTTAATGCATTAAATGCAGCTTTGGGCACATAAAACTTTTCCACAAAAATGAAATATATACTTTGTCCGGATCGAAATGTTTGTAATTGTTCTATCTTCAACCAACCACAAAGGTTGTCTTCCAGTACAGTTTTTGTAAGAGGCTCTTAAAAATTGCTCAGCATTATCCACCACGTTAAGGAATATCTCCTTGCTGGGAAATAGGACATGATTTTCAGCGAGTCTTTTCTCGGATTCCACTGTTCTGCTAGGCAAAGCGTCAGATGTCTGGCATGAAGTTGAGCCCTAAGGCACAATGTCCAGACAAGAAGTCATCAGACACAGTAGCACTAACAGTTGTCTTGCTGAATTTCTTTTGCTATTTAGGATAAATCCTTTCTTTGATACCTTTTCCTACACAAGTTTTTGCAGATTTTTAAACCAAAACGGACCATTTTAAGCATCTATTTGGACTCTACATTAAAAGACAGCCTAGAAGCTCACCTAGTGATTTCTGAATTCAGCCAAGTTACCTGTGGCTGAGCTAGAGCAAACATCTGATATTGATTTGAAGACTTCTTGTGCTGGATCTTTCACCACATCGCATTGTAATCTCCTTCACTAAATACATTTTTTTTTAATATATGACTAGCTTTTACTTTGAACTTCATTGATTTCTGCTCCCAGTTAGTGCATTTCTCATGCCTCTGATTGCTTGCTTTAATACTTCTCTAGTGCCAAATGTAACATACTCTGCCTGTCCTTTGTTTAAATGTTTAAGTGTCAGATTTATTGTTTCAGGCCCCATGTCTCTTTATGAGCCACCTGTACTTCTGATCATTCTTAATCATTTAGACCCAGATTCTGGGAGGATATTTATGTTGCTAAAAGCACAGGAACAAACTTCTTTCTGTCCTAAGAAAAACACCAAAATTTGCCAGGAGAAAAAGGAGTTAAAGCATGAAATTTGCTATGGATTCTTCACTTCTGCTAAGTAAAATCATATGAAGGTGACATTTTAAGCAGCTTTGTTAGCCAAGATACTAGTTTCCCCTCTGTGTTGCTGCCTTTCACTGACAAGAGTTTGTGAAAAGTATAGACACTCTGAAGAATTCATAAAAAGATGCAAAACTCAAACATATCTCGACAGAGAAATGTTTCAGCTAGCTTTCCATGTGGAATATGCACATGCACTTTGAGGGTCTATTTATTAAAAGATTGTTCTTAGTTACCCCTCGTATTAAAATAAATAAATGTAGATAGATTAGGTTTAGCACACAAAGCCCCTCCTTACAATAAGTGCAGAATGGGGAGCACAGCTATAAGAGCCTGGGGACATACTAGCTGGCAAGTATCTATTGGTGGGATTTTATTGTGATACGTATACATACATATATACACACACACACATGTGTATCTCCCCAGTATTCTGGGAGAGCCTAGATATGCCGATTCCAATACAAACACACTTGGTAGATTTAGGGAGCAGAAATCTCCATCTCCACAAAGACCAATGACACGATGTCCTCCACGTGTGCCCCAGTTTTTCATCATCATGAAACTCATCCTTCTCCATGACAGTTTACTAAAAAGCATCAAATTCTTTGGAAAGGTGGCACAGCCAGGCACACCTTATGCTTTAGTGCAGTTTTCTCCCCTCTTCTGGTGCAAGCTTATGGAAGAACTGCAACTCTCAGCGTAGGAAATCTTGGTACTTAAAAAATAAAAATAATTAAGAGACAGGTGTATATGATGAGAAACTTTCATGTGTTCCCACCCCTGGGGAACAGAAGTTTTCCCTTTTGAGTAGTTTGTTCCCTGGCTTGGAGAGAGGCAGGTCTGAGGTTGCTGCTGTCCTGAAAAACCTGTTCTCTGATCATTGCTGCAAGGTATCAGGGAGAATCTGATACTACTTATTCTGTTCTTAAAGAAGTGTCCAAAGAAAGAGAGACAAAGCTCACCCTTGCCTTAGGTTTTCCTAACATGTTTCTTGGAAATAAAAAGGAAGAACCTAATCATTAATTTAAAAAGAAAGAAAAAAAAATGTAAAAGCTTTGGGAGTTTTGCTCAAGGTCTTTTTGAGAAATGCATCTCTTTTCTTCTAAGTTATGATCGGAGCCAAGAACTGCAATGAGTCTGGTCTGACAAGGTGAGAGCTACTGGTGTCTTTGCATTGCCTCTCAATAAGTGGGTCCTGCTTTGCTTTCATTCCTGTCAGGTAAAAATATCATTACCAATTCAAGTAATTCTCTCCAGACACATCTTTATGCCTACAGCCCTGCATCCCCTAACACAGACGTACCTCAGCTTTCAATCTGCTGACAGTAACACTACAGCACCTATAGAATTTGCTCAGCTTTTGGGTGGTTTTATAACCACTCTGATCTCTGTGCCTCCCACAATGGCTAGTAATAATTGAACCAGTCAGGGAAGGTCTCTGCAAGCCAGTGACAGCAGAGATTAAAAGGTAGACATACGTATTTCCTCGCCCCTTAAACAGGAGGCTTAATTGGCGATGTGGATAGTAGCTTCCTAATGGACAGAAATTAAACTCCATTTAATTCCTGAACAGACACTTCCAATGCACAAGCTTTACCACGCATTTGGAGCGGGGAGGGGGGAAGGAAGGAGCCACACGCACAACTCTTTACCTCTGACAATCACTGCGGAAAAGCAACATGAGGACCAGAATGGCATAAGTGTGGCAGGTGTGAATTGACCTGCACTGGCAAAGCTGTGAGCTGGGAAACTTGTAAATCACATGGTTGTGCAATACTTGGCTCCAGTCAGTGCTATCATGTTCTTTATTAAAAAAAAAAAAAAAAGAAAAAAAAAAAAAAAAGAAAAAAAACCCATCAAACCCAAACTTAAAGACATGTAGATCAAGTTAAGGGATTAACTGTCAAGTGACATTACTGAAACAAAGACAATATATTTCTTTACTGTTAATGAAATTCAGTTAAAAGTGAAGGAAGTGATAAAGAAAGTACTGTTTTGTAATGTATTTTACATAAGAACGCAATATAGAAAGGGAAGTGCAATTAAATCTTAATGTGGACTTTTTTATTTTTAGTTTATCATCTGGTTTACATTTTGAGCCCCTTTGCAGCAGTAAATTATGCTGGCATTTCTTAGGGAATAACTGCCATGTTAATTTAGTTTAATAAAATAACTGACAGAAAAGGGGGAAAAGAAGCAAGAAGAGACAGTAACCCCCCCCAACACGCACTCCTTATCTTTAGCTAAGTATTCAAATGCTTTCTATATGAATTGTCCGTGGTCCAACTCCAGCACCATGTAATAATACAATACATTACAACACAGTACAATGCAATCTTGGGTTTCTGTAGCGCCCTTCATGCAAGCATCCCAGGGTGCTTTACAATCATTATGAGTTAAAATTAAAACTGAAGCACATACAATTCCTAATAGAATCATTTTAAAAATGCTAAACAGAACAAATAACTTTTAAGTCTAGATTTAAAAGTCCCAACAGCCAGAGCTTTCCTTGCTTCAATTGGCAATGAGTTCCAAAGCTAGGGAGCAAAGCGACTAAAGGCTCTCTCATGTTATGTTAAAGGATCTCTCATGTTGTTTATACTTGTGCAGTACTCTACAGCCAACAATTTGCCAATAAGAAGAAGAAGAAAAAAAAAGAGAGAAAAAAAAAGACTTATTTGCAATCTTGCTTTAAAGAACACTGGAGGAGTGGCTTGTTATCCCTCTAATAAAGTTATGGAAAAAAAAAAAAATAAATCAGGGGTTGCACTCGGCCATGACTGTGTTAAGAAGTATGCAAGAAACATGAATGAATGAATACAGAATTTTGTAGCAGTGCATTACTTTACTGCCTCAAAACCCACTAAATGTAAAAAGAAAAATGTTTTCTATATCTATTAAGAAGAACATCACTGCAAATATTTAAAGTGGCAGTTATTCTAGATACCATTCTAAGGACCACTGAGTGAAACCAGAAGTCGAGTAGGGCTCAGTTCTACAACACATGCATATTCAAGAAGGAAAACATACCAGAGGAAACCATGCTGTGTTCCTTTTTCACTTTGTCACTTCCCTAAAACTTGAAGTCTATATGAGGCAGATAATTGTTGATGTGGCACAGTTCTCAAAATTGCTGAGGTACAATCCCAAGTGGTTAGTGCACAAAGCAGGGAGCACAGTCCCAAAAATGTTATTCCCCTAAAAAGCATGAACTTTCTATTTTGTTCTTAGGAGATCCTGGCAGAAATCTCCACACAGCTGACTTTATGGGTGTAAGGAAAAAAAAAAAGGAATCAACATTAGCACCATCTTTCTATTGGACACTTGACAGTTTTTCAGAAGCAGAAACACATGACCTCATGACAGAACAGATATGAAGGGACACATTGACACCTTACAGAGTCCTCTGAAATCAGAAACTCCATTTATTCAAGAAACAAGGTATGCTCCCCTTCTCCTCCCCATGGTAAGTCGAGGCCCCATAATTGTTTTGGAAAGTGACTTTGATATCATCATCATAGTTAATTCCAATGAAGAAGCATAAAAAAAAAAAAAAAGCTATGGAATCATAGAATAGTTTGGGTTGGAATGGACCTTCAAATGTCATCTAGTACAACCCCCCTGCACTGAGCAGAGATGTCTTCAACTAGATCAGGTTACTCAGAGCGCCGTCCAGCCTGGCCTTGAATGTATATTTTGTCCTTTAATAGAGTGCTGCCCAGATAAAACAGTTCTAGGCCGACATAGCTTTAATACTGAGAGCGATTAGATGCATTTAAAGAACATAAATCAGTGATCAAAAGATCGGGCAATTGAAAGGTTGAGTATCCTGCAAATGTCCTCACACAGCTCTACCAACACGCATATTTCATCCTCTCCAACTTGTCAGCAACAGGCTTTGTACTGCCCATTCTAGCTGGATGACTGAAAATCACGGGTGCAAATTTTAACAGTTAATTGAAAATGTTTTAAAAATCCAGATACCATGTCAGCTTGAAGAGACATCAGAGTGAATGCTCTTGAGCAACTGAGGGGTGGGTTGAAAGGCCCTGCCTGCCAAAACCTGAGCCCAGGCCCTCAAGGATTTACTCCCCTGAAATAATTAATGACATCTTTAAAATCTAAAGTACAGTAACTTCTAAAGTGAAAAAAAAGGAGCTGCATTCCTTACTTAGGTTATTAATTATTGGGGGAGGGGGGAAGGAAGAGAAGAGGAGAAAAGAGAATCACAAGCTACAAAGAAATCTAAGGACTTGATCTCAGGTCTAGGCAGGTAAAATTGAAAGGGGAGGGCAAAAAACACCTTTCAGTTTTGTAAAGCATGAATTAAAAATTGCTCATAAAATGCATGCATTTTGGCAACTCTTAATAGCTCATTCCTGGGTTATTTATATGTCTGGAAATTTTAATTTTAGCAAATGTAACTTTTTTTTTGGTTGGGATTTTTGAGAGGTGGGGAGAGTCAGAACAGTAACAAGAAAATGTCAGAGGATTTCTGTTATACTGCTTATTTGCTATGATGGCCAGGTGCCTTCAGATCAGGTGAACTGAGAAGCACTCATGTTCTGAGAAAGTTTTCTGTCTGGTATCTCTGCCAGATCACATAAAGCCTGCACAATGTCTACATAAAACAACACGCAAATTCAGGGCAGGATATTCGACGAAAAAGCAAGGTATACGATCTATACTGTGCCCATGTCAGCTGAAGACAGTCATTCACCACAGCATGGAAGTTTGATCAAAATACAGTCAGAATAGATATATTTATCATAAGTGCAAAACTATTCAGACTTCGGTATTGTATCAGCATTTGCTGTGTGCACATACATTTTACAGAATGCAAGTGTATATCCCTCTAACTGAAAAAGAATATGATTCCCTCATCATCAAGAGCAAAATTTTGTAAAAGACATTAAAGGCATGGAGGAGGGGAGAGTTGGTGGTACACACAAATATCTTCAAAAAAATTCAAAAATAATAATACAATACATGTAAATTACTATGTCCGTAAGTATCACAGATTCTGGATATATTCCATGAAAATACTGCATATCCCCTACAAAATATTCTAATACTTAATAAACCATGAGATTTGAGATTTTATTATACGTCAGGCGTGTTTTTTTTCTCATCTGTGGCTACCGACTGTACTGAAAGTTAGGCTAGCTATACTATGGGGGAAGAGAAAGAATTAATACCTTGCTTCAGATGTGCTTTTGCAGTGGCTTGAAAAAAAAAATTAAAAACTCAAGCCTGTTTGTGAATACTAACAACAATCATTTAGAAAAATCTTTTCGTAGAAAACATTCAGGTGAGATAACACCAGTGGGAAAGTCAATGTCATTTGATCACTGCCATATTTTCAAAGCAGTGCCCAGATACTAATTAATCTTTACAATCTCTTCGTTTGGTAGGTGACTTGTTATCTTCCTTTCATAGAAAAGGTTACAGGAACTCAAGATAAGGGGTACATCCAAATGTTCAAAAGCACACATTGAGTTTGTTCCAGAATGATCAAAATAATTTCCAGCCTTTTATTGGGCCAATAGCCCATGTTGATCCCTGCTCCCTCATAAAAGCTTATCCAACTATACATATACACTCAGAGAGAGAGTAAGAGACTATAATTCAATAGGGAAAAAAATAAAACACCACCAAAAAACCCTCAGCCTTATTAATATCAGTATAAATATGGTCTGTAGTATTTCAGTTAACTGTGGAAGTAATAAGGGACTTCTGCACTAAAAACCAAAATGGAGCAAAATTGTGAAAATTAAGTATGAAAGTGCTAGGACTAAGGCTGAGTAGAGAGATGGAAGGACTAACATTAAATAAACTAACATTAAATAAATGAGAGCAACAGGCCTGCCTGATCACTTTAGAGCAGCTCCCAAAAGACTAAGGTAGAGTAGAGCTTATGTGCAAGGGGTTGGAAATAAGAATTGATGGTAGAACAATTTCTTTACAACCCTTTGGAGACTGAAGAGCCAAAACAGGAGGGAAATGAGCTCTAGGCCACTTGCAAGATGCACTGATTTAATGGAATGTACAAGATGTCCCAAAATTGAGCCCAAGATTAAATTCCAAGTTGCCTTCCCCATTAAAAGAGGTCTGGAGAGCAAGCAGAAATGAAGCGAGCCGTGCGTATCAAACACAAGAAGTCTTTCACCCAGCATCTGCATATGCTGCTAGTCTCTAGTAATAAAATCTGCAAACCGAGGTAAAGCATGAAAAAACACACTGCAGAGCATAATTCAGAACAGGCTTGGTTTTTCCACATGAAGTTTGCAGCGTTTTTTTACCTTGTCTGCTTGATACCAAAAAATGTGAGACTAAATCTCTGGACAGACGCCTGCGATTCCACGGCAATTCAGAACCATGCATTTGCTCCAGTCCATCCTGAGGACTCCGGGTTATATCAACTGGGATTCCCTATGATGCAGGCTCTTACACTGAGCAATAAAGCCTGGCCTTTGGGGGGTGGCCACAGCAGTCACAGAGCGAGACAATTACAGAGACTTCAAAAGAGAGCATGTATCCAAGTTTCCTAATGAAAGCAAGAGTCACAGTGATATTTTACTGAGGAAGGCATGAAGAGCTCATACCTGTACACCCCAAGGTTTTAGTTGGACAAGAAAGCAAATGGGGAAAAAAAAAATAAAAGGAAAGGAAAAAAAAAGCAAAGCCACTCAGGTAGATGGTGCTGTTTTCAAGACTATCATTAAGATAAACTGGAGCTCAAAGTTTGTTTGCTCACATATTTTCAAGCTATTAAATATATCTCCAACTATAAAAATGGTTTGCTTGAGTTTTTTTGCAGTACACAGAATATCAGTATTCTGAATAAATATGAGCAATTTTTAATGCACAAAATGAAATATTAATTAGGAAAATATCGTAAATTCTGTGTGAGGATGATGTTTCTCAGTTTTCCACGCTTACATGGGCTTTGGAGATGCCACACATTGAGCACAGCAACTTAAATACAACAAGACCTTTCGCACCTACACAAAATAAAGCACTGCTAATGACAGTGACAGAAAACGATAACTACTCTCGTTTCCACTTTGAGTCATTTTTCTGTGGTTAATAAATTATATCCATAACAGTGTTAATAAGTTATGGTACAGTGTCACTGCATTAGTTCGCATTTGTGATGAAGCACTTCATATGGCATTACCTATGCCCGTGGAAATACATAACAAACACGAGAGACCACTTCTCTGCTCTCAGAAGAGTCTCCCATGCTGGCATTTTGATGGACCCTCTAAGGAAACATTGCCTCCTGACCTCCGCCTTGCTCTTACTTCTCACCTCTGTTGCAGCAGCACACCACTGCAGGGCAATTTTCCAAATTTAATACATTTAACAAAACACAGATACTGTTAAATCGGTGTCCTTTCCATAGGAGCCATATATGATGAGTTATCAGTTAGGCAAATAGAGGAAGGATTTGGATCAATTTAGTCATGTGAAAAGGACACTATCAGATCAACGCATCTTCCCTCAAGCTCCCGGAGGGAAATAGGGAGATTTAGACTGACTGATGGGCTCTAGATCAACCACTGTAACAGCTTGTTTTTTCCAAAAGTTAAGAATAAATAAATGTATTTTAAGCTCGACATGATTTGGTCTTCAAAGAAAAAAAGAAAAGCAGAAGTTACTTAAGTTCTTGCAACTCAGCTACTGCAGCGCTGGTGAAGATAAAGATGACAAAAGCAATAAGCATGCTTTTAACAGCAGAAAGAAGCTCAAAGCTTTATTTTACAAATAAAGATGTGCAGAACAGTAAACAAACAGCCCCAAATCAGAGTTATGTAATCTGGGGTTTTGGTCATCTCTAGTGCTAACTTCAAGAGCTGTTATTAGGCAAGATCGCTTTTGTCCATTAAAATTATTATATAAAAATTCACTACAGTTTAAAAACAATGTTTAAAAGAGTATAATTATTGAATTGTCTCCAGTACATGATACCTTCTCTAGTGCAGTATTATTTTTAAAAACTTTTTTTTTCTACTTTATCATTGCATCATCTACATATATACAGAGCTGCTACGTGAAACACAATGTCCAAATAGAAATGAAATATTCCATCTCAATAGAATTTACTTGCTTTCCACCAGCATCCATTAAAAACTAGCACTATTAGATTGAAATGGAGAAAAGTGCCAAATTATCTGCAGCCTCCGTAAGACCGCACTGCAAAAGCTCACATGCTTTTATAGTAGGTACATACAAGATAACTTTGCAGACATATTACTGGAATGGTTTGCAACCAGTGAAGATAATTTTGATTATTTACACTTCAAAACTTCCTATACTGGAGCCACATCACTGCAAACAATCTAACCACAGGGAAAAGAAAGCGATGGGAAAACAGCCTGCTAATATATCTGCTGGAAAGGCACACAGAGAAAGCGAGTGGTCCTCTATAGATTAACTGAAGTCTTTTGGAAACAAAGACTCTGATACTCTGAGCAAGAAAAATCAAATCCCCATAAAAATACCTTGACTACCTTATTTTACATTTTTCCCTGCCTAACACAACTTGCATCATTTATTTGTACACTGAATTTGTCTCCACTGCACCACAACAAAATACATTTTAAAATTTAAAAGGTAAAAATAAATATGATGTCCCCACCACGGCATCATTGGACGCTGTACTGCGTAGAAAAATAAGTTGGACCTTCACAGTAATTTGACAAAAGAATGACAAAAAAGAACAATAGGACTAAGGCTTGAGCAAAACATCAGTTCAATATTTAGCAATGCATAAATTGAGGTTTCATTTTTGTTTAGGTATATTTTGATTAGAACTAATAAATGGCTGATTTTCCTTTGGTTGTTTGCAACAACAACACATCATCCAAAGAGCTTTATTCTTTATTCCCTTCTCATATAGCATGCCAAAGACTGTCTCATTTTATGAATTAGCATTTAAAACTATGGTAGGTTATCTAACAAGCATTCAGATTCAATAGTACTTTTGACAGCAGTAAGTAAAGAGCCTTTTAACATGTTGAACGCATGTGTTTGAAAAAAGTAGTTACATCAAAGCAGTTCAAAGACTGAAGACAAAAACCAGTTAAAATCCAGTTTGCTGTGAGGCAATTTTAGTGTGGTGTAAACAACCTTTCACGACTCCCCATGGGAAAACGTCGTAAGACTGCGTTCAAAATGAATCAGGCATATTTATAAAGATCATGAAGTGGTCAAATGAATTAGCATTTTTGGCAGATTCACTCCACGGGTACTACTTGCTACAGTCTGTAGAAATCTCAAATCTCACATCAGCGTTGCCTATAGTGCTTTATTATTTATTACATGTTATGCTAAGTACCTGTGAAAGGGGACATTCCTTGGCCAATGAACTCTGGTTCATATCCTTCAGTAAGTCCTTCAGAGCATTTCTTACTGTTGTGTGAGACCATTGTTCAGGAGGCAAGTCTTCTAGTTTAGGGCAACTATTTGAAACACAGATTAGAAAAGGGATTATTACAAGATTGCATCCTGCTGCAGAACATTCCTTTAAGACAGACAGATTTCATTTTGCGCATCAAGCAGATGCATCTGGAGATTGCTCTCGGTCTCCTGATTGTTCCGATTAGTTAATTACTTTATACAACACATCTGCTGTATTGATGCATGAATTATACATCAGCTGCATGTGGCGACTATTTTTTCATGTTACTTCTACCTTCTTGCTCTGATGCGCTTGGTAAAACAATTTAAGGTGTAATGCTTTCTCACGACTGATCATGAAAAGCATTAATATATTAACCGTCTTTTTCTTTTTTGTTACTGTGAAATTTAAGAACCTAGACAGCAACAATAAGTGTGAGCAAGTCATTCTTTTACAAAATGCACACAGATGGTACTGTTCATGATATGCAAAAATATTTTTCTCTTAAGTAAACTTTATGTAAAATGCCTTCTTGTAATGCATCATTTAATTGACTAAAATGCAATATAGTTTTAATGAGATATCCAAAGAAAATCTATGTATCAGAGCTATAAAAGTTTTTTTGCACTAGTATACTGTAAGTTAAAGAAGAACCAGAGTAACTAAAAAGGAATTTAGATAAGCCTTTGTTACTTTGAGCACACAGCACAGTGGGAATTAAATACAAGTAATATTAACAGTAAGAGCAGACAAGTAACAGTTCACATCCCACAACTGGTATGCAACTTACCTGTGTAACTGGATTTTCAGTGTGACCACATGATACACATCTTGCAGCATGTCTGCTACTGTAGCATCAGGGGCATCTGTCACATAGGAGAGTGGAACTGGATTCCACTTCCCAACCTGGATAAGCCCTGTGGGATTTTTATTTTTTGAGGGGAGGGGGTAGGGAGAAAAAAGGCAGGAAAAATTGGAAGAAAAAAAAAAAAAAAAAAAGTAATTTACCTGCTAATCCCTGTGGGCAAAAGAAATATCTGATTTTTAACAAGATCGCCACCTTTGTTTCCAGCCTCTTAAATCTGGCAAAACAAAAGAACACCCTCCCAAAAAAACCCAAACCCACCCACAGACCACCAAGGATATGCTTTATCTCTATTATGAAATTATACAAATGCCTTACACTAGAGATTTTTTAATATGTATAGAAGCATATTTTCCTAAGTTCCCATTAATTCAATAGGACATGATATAATAGTTAACATTCCTCTTAATAGATGAGAAAGGATTTTGCAATGCAGGGACTGAGTACGAAAAAAAAATACTTTGCAGTCTATAAAACCATCAGGAACAAAATAAAAGAAACAGAGCTGGATATTCAGTCATAAATGCAAGTTGACTCTCAATAGTCCATCTGCTCAAATATGCTTTACACTTCCTTGTGGATCCTCAGTGGAGCAGATTATTAAGGTCAATAAGCATACTAATGATTCAGTTGAAGTCTTTTTTTTTTCTTTAAACAACAACAACAAAAAAATCTACCTCCACATTCCCCATGAATAAAATGTGCACTAACTAAACAAAAATACATTAGAAAAAAAATACAGAGACAGAATCTGCAAGAAGTTTAAAAAGTAAAACCTACGTCACATTCCTGAAAGAAATCCTACCCCTCCTCCAAGACCCCACAAACAAACATAATTCATCGTACAATTTCATAGTCTTATTTACCTTTTGCTTGGGCAGCAGAGCTGTGAGAATATCCAAGTGATAGCAATGCCATTTCAATCAGTTGGTTGAAAAGCATATCCTTCCTCACCAACACAAATTCTGCATGCTCCTCCTTAGAATCATACTCAATGGCATTTTCATAATGTTCCACTACACAGAAAACTGGAAGCATACTTCCTATTAAAAAAAAAAATAAATTTAACGTATTAAACTTGAGGTAGAGTATGTGGGTCTGTACAGCGTTATGTAAATAAAACCTGTACAAACAGGCAGAGGAGGCATCAAGAATCATCACAAATATTTGATAAACATATTCCCTGAGTCCTTTCCCCTCGCCCTCCCCAAAAAAGATAAAGTTCCACAAAGCATACACCTCTCTGAAAAGCAGAAATGCAAATTTATCTCGCTTGATCGGATACAGATTAAAGAATTACCTTCTATAGAAATAACAAGGTTGAGTGAAGAGAAGTTGATTCCCTCTGTCCTGCCTGATTTGTTGTGAGTAGCAGGCAGCATGAGAACCTAAATACATACTGCAGATGTCTTCACTGTGAGCCATTTTAGTACCAGCTACATAATTTTGTTCGTTAACATTAAAACTTTCTTAGTCCTGCCAAAAATATTTAATTGCCTTCAACATCAACAACAAATCACCTTGCATGTTATACATTCGCTCTGAAAAGAGTACACAAGGAAACAAGGCAAAAGTTAACACTAATTCATGCTTCATTCACTGAGTGCACTTGAGCACTACTTTCACTCGCATCTTTAAGAAACAAATCATGATTTCACTGCCTTTTTCGGAAGCGTACCTGCAGTTTGGGCTTTTTTTTTGTTGTTGCCTCCTGCACTTTATTTTCCACATTTCTGGCATTCATTGCTATTTTGGTATGCCTGAAAGTAATTACTAATTTCTGGTTTTGTAGCATCCTACAACAAATGCTTCCCTATGCTGCACAGAATATTAAGCAAACAACCTTTTTGCCTTTCCTTTGGCTTTCCCCCCCTGCATCCTCACTTCTTTTTGACAACAGAGAAGTAACAAATGACCCAAGCTGTTTTAGGGACAAAGTCTCTCCTGGCAATCAGATTTCTAGACTTTGTGAAAATCCTTCCTGCCTCCCAGACAGATGCAGATGACACGATGACCTCGGACCCACGGTCTTAGGCCCTGGTCCTGTCCCGCTGTCTCTAGCAGAGCAGGTAAGGATCTCTTAATGACAGAAAGCAAAAGGGTTAAAAGCAGATGTACAGAACTGTCTTATGGCAGCCTGCCAGCGGGGTATCATCTTTAGCATAAATGATGACAAGGGTTATTTTAACAGGGCACCCAGGAACTCCAATTAGTCCTACAATGTTAATGCCTCTATAATCACTGCCCTCTAGACTTACAGAAACCTCCAAACCTGCTAAGGTGCACCAGACATACCGTAGCCGAAAAAGGAGATTTACTCTTGACAATAGGTACACGCTTAAAGACTGCATCTGTTGATTTGTGCTCTAATGTATAGCAAGAAATCATGATAAAAAAGATACCTCTTAAGCATGTATGTTTAAACTACATCTGTTCACCAGAGAGTCAATCTCTGGCAAACAAATCCCTTCAGGCTCGCTTGGAAAAGCTCACAAACTCACTCCAGTTTGCCCAATAGGCTCAGCATGAAAGACAAGACTAAAAGCTTGCCAATATTTATGTAGTGCAGGAAGGAGCCTTTTTTTTTTTTTTGTCTTGTTTTTTTAAACCTAAGTGATACTGGTCAGGAAGGGAGAGAAGACCAAAGCAAAAGCAGTACATGCAAATTGGTGATTTCTTCTTGGTTTTAATTAAGCTGTGGAGAGCTTTCTAAAACACACACACGCTTCATCTGCAAAAAAAGGTAGTGGTTTTGATTTATTTTTTGTTCCACTTCCAGTCTCTCACAATTGATGTTTGACCTACTACTGTCTGACTTAGAGTAAGGGCTTGAAATTCTTAAGTAGTTTCACCATTAATACCTGAAGATAAAATGTAAACAAAGCTTCATTTTAACAAACAGTGCAGATAGACTGAAAGACAGCTAAAGCTTATTTGCTTTTTCCCTTATCAGCTCCTACAAATTAAGCTATGATCAGACACAAAACTAGCAACACACAGGTACTTCGCTGCACGTCAGCACACTTTTTGCCAGGTACACGATCTCGTGAGTTGCAGCGTTCTGGAAAATGTGGTACTTTAAACAACATGGGATGATGTTCAGCGTTGTACAGCATAGATAATCAGAGGTGGATCCTGATAGTGCGACACAGGTATCATCTGACTACAAATCAAGCCACTAAATCTTTTAGCAAACTGTCACTAGTGTCCTTCTGTTAATGTGAAAAATGTTATACGGGAGAGCACAATCTCAGCTGGCTGATCACTCCTGCTAGTACTTGGCAAGAACTCCAAGTGCAGCAACTTCATAACCTTCTAGTATTAAAGGGGAGAGCATTGGTCAGTGCTCGCTGCTAAAAATACAGCATGATTTAAACCTGAAGGCAGTGTTAGAGCTTTTGCTGAAGGTTTACGAGTCTGTGTAAACAGCACGTCTGCCATACGGAGCACTGAAGTCTGTAGAATCCTTGTCTAAAACTGTCCTGGCATTAAAGTTTGCTGTGCAAATATCACATAATACCAGAGACAGCTGAAATCTCCTATTTAGGAATTTATGGAACTTATATGTTTGCAGGCGTCAGAAAGTCCTTTTTATATAGCCCCACTGCTTCACTGTACAATATTAATGCACTCTGCTTGAAAAGCCGTAATAAATTATATTTTTAATGCTCTTACCCTGGCTTTCTTAAGATGCATACATTCTTGGCAAACAATCAATAAATAGGGTAATCATGAGCAGAGGCCAAAGAATTTGCTGAAGTGCTGTTTTTCCATTTTTAATAGATAAAGATCTAACAATACGGACTGCTGTGTCTGTTCATTTCAGGATCAATATATTCTTTGTTTTCGCCAAACCGAGGAAAAAATAAATGATTGTACGATAAATGTTATGCATTGGACACAATGAAATTCCTCTGCCTTCTAACTTTGTGCATTTAATAGTCTTGGTTGCATTTTGCACTTTGCTTAGCAAACGCAAGAAAAATCTGGATTATAAACATACACCGATTATACTGAGAAAAGTAGAGGCTGTTTTAAAACAAATGCCAAATTACATGCAGCATATTTTAATTTAAATTAACAAGCCTGCAGGATGTGGTCAAAAAGACTCACACATTTTGATAAGCAAAATTTATAGATTATTGTCCATTCAAAGTATTTTCAATGCAAACAAAAGCCATCCATATACAAACATGAATGATTCTAAATGTGCCTTTTCCTTGTGTAAATGTCTAATTACAGCAAACCAGCCACTGAAAAATATGACACCCAAGTTGTTCATTGTTCAATAATGAATTGTACTTAAGAAAATAAACTGCGAAGATTGACATCATAAATGACTTTTCCAATGCGATACCTAAAGATTTACACTCTCTCCTTTAAACCACATTGCAACTGTTATGGAAATACTGCTGCCCTTCCAAGCTTGGACCATCATTAAGAGGAAAGGCGAGAATTTGTTTTGGGGGTTCAGTATTTGCTCTTACATTTTTTTGCGTTTCTTAGCCCAACGCATACTCAAAAGAACTAATGCATTATATTACTTCAATTTCAATGTAGGAATTTGTTTTAATCAGGGCAGCTAGCCTTTACCTTAACAAAAATCAGACTCCACCCTGTAAAGCAAGATGCTCCACCCAAGCATGAAGCTTACATTTCCCAAATGTGATTTATATCAGAGTTGGGAATATATAGTATTTTAGAATGGAGATTTAATCCTAAAATATAAATGAAGTAGTATGCAAAAGTCTGCTTTCCCTTCCCCAAATATTAGAAAACATATTCCTTTAATTCAGAATTATCAAATGTATTACCTTTTCTAATATTAGTTTTCATCAGGTGTCCAGAGTGTTTCAAAGGCACTCCTTGCATTTTAGTTCCCGTACTTCCAAGTCTTCCTCTTCCTAATGGGCTTCCATTCTGTTCCAAGCGCGCAATTTTGGCTGGTGGACCCTTCGGATCGCTTACATTGTTAGACATTTCTGAGTGTTCTTTCCCCTGAGTTGCCTCGTTCAAATGATCCATACTCAGTCCCGCCTCTAAAGATCACCTGCCATGATTCAAAAAAAAAAAAAATATATATATATATGTTGTACACGTGTGCGCATATGTATACGTACACAGCCCGCACATGTACAGAGGGAGATATATATGTATCGTAAGCTCATAAAGAAGAATAAATAACTATTTTAACTGGAAAGAAGATGCCTTTCATAAAATAAACAAACTTATTCTCCAAAAATGACCTCATACCCCAGTTTATAGAGAGATCGCATCATAATCTGGTGGAATTATTTTTTAAAAGCCAACTGGAATATCCCTTTAAAAAAAAAAATCTTCAGAGATATTCTACTAAATCTAAGAGAGACTAAGACTTGTATAAATTATGGTGATTGTCAAGGTATGTTCTCCAACACAGCAATTGTTACAAATCTCACAGAAAGGTTTGTTATTAATCCCAGGGTTTTTTATTGTATTGAAAGAAAGATGGACAGAGAAAAATATTCTAGTGAAACATTTCTCAATCTACTTGATTTTAAAAATGGATGCATAATGACAGAGAGATAGTTAAAACTTCAGTTGAGGGAGCAACAGATTTATTAGAGATGTGGAATATTGTCCATTTACAATTCCTGCCCCTTTAGGAATAAAAGTTGGAAGAGAATTTAACATTTAACTTCAGAAAGCAGTGGCGGGAGATGGTTGCTTTTGAGTTTCCTAACCAATGTTATACAAAGAGTCTATCAACTTTTGCAAAGTTGAAAATATGCATACAAAAATTTTCAGATGTTAAGCTTTAAGAGTTAAATGGAAAAATTTATTCAATTAAGGAAAAAAAAAAAAAGAAAGGAGAATGTAGCATCTCGCAAAACATAATGCTGGAAAAAGACCCCACAATTTCTACAGTACTTTTGAAGCCCTTAAATACATATATATAAACAACCTGGATGATGCTAAGTTACATTCTGGCACAGCTATTTGGAGCCAAAAAAACCCACAGAAGTAATTTCAATAGCAAATTAAGCAAAGGTATATGTTAGCATGCTTATATTTCCCTTTTTATAAACTTTAGAAACCTCTGTCCATACCAGTTAAATCACTAAAAATCTCCCAAAGCCTTTCTACTCACATAATGGAGTAAGTTTTGAAGTTTTTTGTCACTCGTCAGAATGTTTTGCAAAGTACATAAAAAAAAAAAAAATCAGTTGCAAAGAACAGACATGATTTCATTCATCAATATTGTTCAGACTGTTAAGTATTTTACTTTACCTTTCTCTGACTAAGAAAGGTATGACTACACTGACAATTATATATGTAATATAAACGCTAAGGACAGGTGACTAGACACTAATTTATGAAATACTATTTACATTAGCAAGCACAAACACTAATACTGGGGAAGTCATATTTAGAAAGACTACTGTGAATCTGATAATTGCTACTTTCTTTCAGTTGCCTAGTAATTCAATACATTTTCTGCACATTTCATAGGAAAGCTATTAAAGCCTAAACATCTTGGGATTTTTTTATGTACTGGTATGTTGTTGGTATATATGTCAATGACAATTCTGTAAACTATTTTTTTCCTGTTTGAACACCGTGCTGCTCTTCCCGGTATGGTGAAGAAAGAGGTAATATATTAATCTGAACGTTTACAAGCAACCTCAAGAATGCCACTGAATAGCTAAAGTTCAGAAAATCGTTATTTTTCCTTATGCTGTAAGGTGACAGGCTAAGGTTTATCATTCATCTTGATCCCATCTGTTTTAGGTCGTGTGTCTCCTTAACAGTAAACCTGCCTATTTTAGCCACTTTTCAAAGAGATCTTTTTTTTAACTGTATTAACTTCAATCTAAGAAAAGAAATACAGACTCAAACCACTAACATCTTCCGATGTTTCTCGTGATGCTAACATACTATAGGGCTGCTTTTTTGAGACTGGTCTCTCTCAAGAATAAGAGGATTAACAAAAAAAAAAAAGAAAAAAATAAAGGGGGGGGGAACAGGTTTGTTTGTTTGGTTTTTTTTTTTTTTTAAAAAAAGCCTGAAACAAGAAAATCCTTGTCACTTTTGGCAACTTCAGAAGTACTCTAAGGCACCCAGGTTCTTTGCTACAAAAAGTATCTAGTCATCATGAGTCAGAATCGCACTACATCATGTACAGTGAATAAAAGTGATAGATCGCAGTTTAGTTAATACACTGACTACAACCAAAACACCAAATGGGTCATTTTCGCTTGGCCTGAGAATACCCACCCATCGGCATCCTTTCACCGCTTAGTCATCTTGTAAAAAGCTTTATGTTACAAAGCAAAATTACATGCACATAAAACACCTAATTTACTCATTTAAACTCTATGCCCAAGGCTAAAGTTCACTGAAACCTCAGTTTGGAATAGTGATGAGCAAGAACCAGCGTGGCCTGCCCAGGGAGAGGGTTGCAGGGAAGAACTAACATCTCCGCCGGTTCCAGGCCAAGAGTTTCCCCGGGTTTCGCATTTAGGCATCTTTCACAACTACAAGTTTTCATCACAGGCACTGAGAGAACAGCACAATTTCAAGGCACAGTTTCCCAGAGACAGCGTACACGTACGGGCACATCGCGCAATTTCTGAATGAGAGTCGGTGCGGTATCTCCTTTTGTCGCGATGTAACGCCGCCGGTATTAGATTATTTCTTTCTCTCCTCCTGAATCAGCCCCCTCCCCATGCCTTTCCCCTCCTCTTCCCTCCCTCCCTCCCCCATAAAACCCCATAATCACATTTGAGAGAGGCTCCGCACTTATCCGTTCCATATGGCTCTCACAATCCAGGCCAAGCTTTCCCTGTGACCTTTTAAAGAGACAAAGAAGCAAAGTACTTATCTAGAAACAGAAACACTGCAGTTTTCTGAGTGAAATTAGCAAAACCGACCCGAAACTCACCACTTCAAAACTTGACAGCATATAAATAATAAAAACAAAGGAGGTTTCCTTTGCAGCCCGAGCTCTTGAAGAGGAAGAAGTTCAAGACTGATGTTTTCTAGGTCCCCCCCTTTTTGGAGGGGGGGCAGCAGACCTGAGGACTACTTCCCCTAATATTCTCTTATTTTTTCTCTTTTTTTTTCTTGCTGCTATTTTCCCCTAGGCGGGGAGGGGCAAAAATAGATAGCGAGAAACAGAGTAGCCATGAGCAAAAATGGCAATGGACAAAAAATACAGATTAAATATCTTTCGAGAGAGACAGTTTTCGATGTTTAGCAACAGAAGGAAGATCAAATTGATCAGACAAGTGTAACGCTCAAAGCGAGGAATTCATAATAATAATTAAAAAAATGAAGTAGCAGGTTTAAATTGAGGTGGAGGGTGACTTAAGTCTAGCTATCTTTTAAAAAATAAAACCAATGCGTACAGAAGCAAGTGAGAAAAGGGGTTATTAAAAAAAAAAAAGGCAAAGAAAAAAAAAAAGCAGGCAGCTTTTCTATCCAGTGTGAAGAGCAGAAAGTCTACTTCTAGGTTGTCACTTACACTATTATTCTCCAATAGGCACCCAGAGGAGCAGCACACACAGAAGGAGCCCGCTCCCCTCCCCCTCCGCAAAAATACACACCGTAACAGCCCCCAAACTTTCTGTGGAAACCTCAGCCCCAGAGATCGCTAGTGGAGATAAAAAAATTAAAAAAAAAAAAAAAAGTGTAGAGAAAATTACAGGAAAAGGCACTAAAATGCCACTTTTAATCTCGCGTTTGCGGTCCGGGGAGAAAAAAAAGGAAAAAAAAAAAAGGCAGAGAGGACCTGTCTCCTCTCATTTACCGGGGGCTGTTGTGCGAGTGAGGGGGGAGAGAGGGAGCGAGAGAGGAGGGGAGAGAGAAAAAGAACAGAGGGGAGGAAGGAAACACACACAACAAGGCACACACCACCACTACAAAAAGTGACGAGGTTTCACTCCCTCCGAGTCCAAAACCGGGAGAAATTATAATTAAAAAAAAAAAAAAACAACCCAACCCTCTCTCTCAAAAAAAAAAAAAAAAACCAAACAAAAACCAAAAATCAAACGACAAAAAACTGGTTCTGCTTCTGTAAAGAAAAAAAAAAAAAATCTGGGAACTCCGAGAAGAGTTACTCCCAAGAAGGGGTAAAAAAATATAAAATAGAAAGGTTGCAAAAAGCCAACAACAACAAAAACCAAGCCAGCAAAGAAAACAATAATAATTGAAAAAGAATAATAATGGTAGGCTTTGGTTTTTTGTCTTTTTTTTTTTTTTTAATTCTCGTTTCCCCTGGCTGGCTGAGTATGGTTGTTATTTAGGCCGGTTTGATGGTTGTTGCTGGATGTTACACGGATATATGTATGTGTGTGTATGTGTGCGGGTCCCCGGACGGAGCTGCCTTGCTCTGCTCTCTTCTCTTCCCCCCCCCCACCCCCCCTTCTCTCTCTCTCTGTTTCTGTCCCCATTAAATTATTAGTTGACTCATCACTCCTCCTCCTCCCGCTGCTGCTGCCGCCGCCGTCCCCTGCTCACAGCCTCCTCTCCGCTACCGCTCGCTGCCGCTGCTGCTGCTGCCGCTGCTGCTTCTTCCTCCTCCTCATTTTAATACAAAATAACACCGAGGCCACCGGCTTTTTTTTTTTCTTTTTTTTTTTTTTTTTTTTCTTTTTTTTTTTTTTTTTTTTTTTAAACAGCCCGAGACGGGAGGAGGACGCAGCCTCCCTGCTGCTGCCCGGAGCCCTTTCCCGGCGGCCCCGGATCATCCGACGCGTCCTGGGAGAGAGAAAGTGGCAGAGGAGGAGGATGAGGAGGAGGAGGTGGTGAAGGAGAGAGGTGTGGGGGAGGGGAGGCCGGCAGTTGGGGGGGTGGGTCGGGAGAAGAGAGGTGGCAGAGGGGACCGCAGCCAGGGGCGGGGAGGGGGCGCCGGGCCGGGGGGGGGTTGAGGGGGTGGCAGCCGCCGCCGGTAGGTGAGCGGGGGGGGGGCGGGGGAAGAGGGCGTGCGGCTTCCGGCCGCGCACGAATTTGCAGCCAGCTGGGTGCGGGTGAGGCGGCCCTGCCTGCGCCGCGCACAATGCCCGCCGCCCCGCGCAGGCAGCGCGCCCCCTGCGCGCACGCACGCACATGGCAGATGGGGGCCTACGGCGGAGGGGGCGAGCCGGCGGCAGCGGGGTGTGGGGGGAATCGGGGGAAGGGGAGGGGGAGGAGGAAGAGGAGGAGGAGCAGGGGTGAAGGCTGAACAATATCCTGCCGCCGCTGCCGAGGGCGCCGCAACTAGCGCAGCACCCGCCCCTCCGCGCGGAGGCTGCGCGGGTCGGGCCGCGGCGGGCAGGTGCACCAGGGCCACGGGAGCGCGCTGGGGAGCGGAGTTTCCGCGCCGGGGTGGAGAGAGGGGGGTGCAGCCGCGGCGCTCGGCCCCGCGTACCCGCAGGTGGGGGCGCGCCGCGGGCGCAGCCCCCGAGGAGCCCGCAGGCCGGCTGGGGAGAAAGAAGTTTTTCCTCTCCCTTATTATCAGCAGAGGTAAAAGAAAAGCACCAGACAGGTTTTTAAAAGGCACAAAGTCTGGTGACGGAGTCCCTGTGCGGTGGAGGGCATCATCGGCACGATAAGGGTGAGGCGGTGGGCGCCGTGGCCGCCTAAATCATCTACCAGCGTACCCCGGGTCACTGTCATCAATCACTCCATGCTCATAACGGTGAAATACTACGGCCCCACCGCGATGCGGGACGTCGCAAAACTGTCCCTGTATCGTGTGTGCAGATCAGAATCGAAAGCCACCTGTAAAAGGTGAAAACTAAAAGGTGGTAACATCCTGACAAAATAAATAACTGCGAGACGGGCATAACTTTTTCCCACAATGCAGTTGGGAAAAAGTAACCCAACTAGACAAACTTGAAAGCAACAAGTTTGTACAAGCTGTGAGATAAGAGAAAAATTAAACTTCTTTATTGATAAAATGCGTAGTGTTTGAATAGTGTGTCTAAAAGGAAAGTTGCATCATCAACCAAAGCAAACATGAATTACTGCACAGGCAGATACATAGCCAAAATATTTAGGATAGCAACTTTAAAAACGAAAACCAAACAACAACAAAAATCCCACACCAAACTGCACATACAAACTTGAAGCAGCAGCAAAAGTAGGCAACTGGAGAGACTAATACCAGTTCTGTAATAAACAAAATAGCATGGCCTCTGAACAAAGAAAAGGCCAATCAATAAATCTATGAAGAGCAGAATTATCACTACTTGTATATTACTTACTATAAAACAAGAGGAATGCATTTGAGACTTGATAAAGAAACAAGCTGACGTTTACTGAAATAAGCACAAACAGTATATAGGGCATACAGGAAAAAGAAAATGGTAATGGGGTGAAATACATAAAATATATATCATATTCACCAATGCACAAAATAGATTATAATCTCAGAAGCAAAGAAATGCAATGCTCGAAAATGAATGCGGTGTTGCATAATGCTATTTTTCAAAGCAGAGAATGTGGAGGTGGAACACATAGGAAACATGAAGAGTTTTACATATGTTGCATGTCCTGAAAAAGGTTACTGAGATTGTTACCCAGAGTACTGAAAAAGGAAAAAAAGAAACAATAAACGCTTCACAAAGAAAAACAAGGGAAAATGTATATGACCTCTTCCATAGCGTATGATCAAGGGATAACTGTCTAGCGGGTTGTTTATTTAGAAACCAATCCTTTTGCAACAAGCTAGACTGACTATTATTAAAAAGAAAAAAAAAAAAAGAGAAAAAAAATATAATTATTATTTCCCAATATGTTTGATTGAATACTTGGAGGAAAAACAATGTTAACTAGTTAAATTGAAACTTTGCGAGCACAATGGAAAACATCAACATTGTATCATTCTTAATCCTTTTTCAGGAAAGCCTGATACTGGAAACTTTAGCAGTGACCAAGACTGACTGCTAAAGAAGAAAATCATGAAGGATGAGAGTTTCAGCTGGCAGTATGCTGCTTGCAGTATGATGGAGGAACAGCACAGTGAAGATAATTTGAGAGATGCAGACCTGATTAGAGCAGATATTTAAAAACACTATTTGAAACAAGATTTTGGACTAAAAAAATGACTAGCAGATGTAACAATAACATCAACAAAAAGGGTTAAAATCTGTACTGAAGTAAGTTTTGCTTTAGTGTTCACAAATCATTCCCTTCATGGTCAAAAAAACCTTAAAATGTTCAGATTAAAACAAAGTGATTAATCTAAAAAGCAGAGACAGTGAATTAAAGGAGCAGGGAGATAACAATCTGATCATACAGGAGCACAGAAGGCCTAATAATGATATTATTATGCACACTAACCAAACACTGACAAACAAATATTCTGTTAATTATATAATCATGCATATGCTTCCTATGCTTGAGATAAATAATTATGGAAAATAACTCTCTTCTTGAAACTGTATATATGTACTAAACCTTATAAACTCCCTACAACATGGATTAATCTAATTCTCGTACATCACTTATGCCTGGTATTTACTACAGGCTTGGAAGGCTGAGCATGGAGCCCTTGCTTTGACTAGAATGCATGAATTACTGAAGGCTGGTATGTCTTGACATATAGGCAACAATCAGATTTCTCTTATCAATACCAAACTACTTGGAATAAATTCAAGATACAGATATCTGATTTTCATTTGACCTATTCCAATTTGCACTGCACTGTGTCAACTTTGATATTGAAATGCTCCACTAGAATAAAGATATTTATAATAAAAACATATATAAAGAACAGAAGATGAATATATATTGTCATGGATACATTTGCAGGCAATCATTTAAACATGCGGCAACAGTAACCACATTTTTCATAGCTTCTAGTCAACATACAACAGACAAATATAGGCTTAATAAAGCTTACTAATCCTTAATAAAGTTGTAGTGCTGTGTTTATGATATATAAATGCATTTTGCACTAGGTTGTGTTGAAATAAGACAAATACTTAAGAAGTTGGACTGTGTTTTTTCAACCCCACGGTGAATTAACTCTCGAGCAGCAGTCTCAGTAGCCGCAAAACAAAACAAATTCTCCAGTGTGGCATGCTGCTTCGGTGCCTCCTAAGGTCCCTATTCCAATCTTTTCTTGTTCAAAATAAATTGGGGAATATGGGCCCAAATCTTGAGGCTTGGCTCTTGTGCAAGGCAAACAGAATTGACCTGGCACCAGGACAAAACCAACACGGCCGTGTATTCTCTTTTATCAGATTTCTTTGGGGAAGATCAGGCTGATTGCATTTTATACATACATACATACATACATACTTCTGACAACTCTGTGGCCACTTGGGTGACTAGTAAGTATCAGCCCGTGCTGGGGGTGACACAGAGCTGTGCAGCGGCAGCGGGACTGCCAGAAAACTCACTTCGGTGGGGATCTGAATGCGTTTTCCCCACTGCAAGGGGTGATGCATGTTCGTTTACAGCTAACAGCTAGACAGCAAGGCAATGAAAATACCAATCCATGGCCTTCTGAAGGTCAAAATCTATGGCCGAAAGCTAGACGATTCCCCATGGGCTTGTGCCTAATTGCTGCATGGGTTAGAAGTGTGGGTTAAGGGGAAGGATGTGCCCTACTGTCCTTTCCCACCTCTACTTGGCACAGCCACCGCTGCCGTGTAGACACAGTCCTGCGGCCATACAAGTTTTGTACCTCGGATTGAAGTTGTTTTTCAGTCTCCTCTGACTGACTTCCCTTCCATTTTGCCCTGAACAATAATCCTTGCCTGACACCACTCAGACACTTTAACCAACCTGACCAAGGCAATCTTGATTTACATACAACCCAAGGATCCGACGCGCACCAATGTGAATCACAGCATTCTGCGACATCCCCCACACTGAACTCAAAAGTTACATACCAACCTAGATTTTTTTTTGACTGCAACCTGCCCCAGCCTGGATAGGATGCCTGTCAAGAAGCAAAAGTGCTATGAAATGAAATTCATAGCACTGAAAGGCATCACACACAAGCTGTCGTCCCCTCTCACATTTTGCATGAGCAATTTCTGCTCGTTTGTGTTCTCTCACACACGATGTCCTGAAACAGTTACGTAAAATGAATATTTAACTTACAATAGTCAGCTGTATTGAACTGCACTTAATTGCTTATTAAGTGAAGTAAATTATCCTTACCATATTTGTCAGAGGTGAAAAACCTACATATATGGCTACATGTAGTGCATTCATTATTTTACAGACCCCAAATCCCTTGGAAAGTATCAGATATCTACACAGTGTCCCATGGTGCAGTATTTTGTAGTTGGATGTCTCAGCTAGCTTGCAGATATGTAAAATCATATACAAACAGACATCTCCCTATTGATTGCCTCTGTGACGAGGCTCATTTACTCTTGCAAACAGTTTCTGCAGTGTATTTCAATCGTGCAATCTTCTTTTAAAATAGAATTGAATAAGAATATGCAAAATTTGGGTTTAAATGAAACAAGTTCCTTCTAGTCAGACTACCACACCATTTTGCGTAAGTCCTTCTCATAGCTGCACGTCTATTTTGACTTAAGATGCTTGCACAACTGAAGTACATACATACACTTGCTGATGTGGCCCTGACAGTCATTTCAGTTTGCCCCTTGATGCCAAAGGAGTCACAGAGAGGCACAATGCTGGAAGAAAATTGTGGAATAAAACATAACTAAATTGTTTTGCATGATGAAGTGAAGGATGAACATGACCACTAATGAGAACAGCAAGTCTTTCACCTCTGGTTGCCACAAGAAATCCTGAAATTGTTGAAATTGTAACAGACAGGTTCCTTTTACTGTAAAAGTTAATGTTAATGGATTAATCACATAAATCTTACTCTGTAGTTGCATAGTCTCCACTTGCTATGTGGACAAGCTGAGTCCACTTCCTAACTGTATCAGTATTGCAACTTCCACAAACATTGTCTATACATTATTTAATATAAGCCAATATTTTTATGACTATGGATTTCAGAACTACTTCAAATAAAAATTTCAGCTTAAAAAAAAGGGCATTTGTGGACCATATCCTCTTCCATCCATAATAGTAGACTAGATCCTTGATGAGTCATGCTCATAATTTCCATGTGGCAGCTACAGCCAACTGCTTCCATGAAAAAGAAGAACAACAAAAAAGTAATAGAACTTTATATAATAATATTTAGTGCAATTAGGCAGCTGGAAGAAAGGAGGAAAGTTGGCACCTTAGGATCAACCAAGTTACCTATGTTGTAGGTTCAGCAGGTCGCTAATTTCACAGTTTTCTCTCCAGAGGTATAATTTATATGCCTGTCATGTGAAGATGTTCAATATGGGACATGGGGAGATGAAAAAAAAAGTGGTTCCTGTTAAAACCCTAATCATTAAAGTACTAGATAACTCCTAGGCATGAGACAGGCATATAATTGTTACCTGAAAGAATAGTCAGTTGATAAGCAGTTATTTTAGGGATGTGTCTGAATAGAAGTTCTATTAATTTGATGGTATGTAAACCATGATCCCCAGACATATAAATCAGTAGAGCTCCAGTTATTCTTACTTGTTAAAAGCAAAGTAACACCAAGTTATCTCTGAAATGTTTTGCAATATTGTCAACTGATTCCACTTCCCTTTCCTGACTGCTTCGTATCACTGCATTTCTCTCACAGTCAAAAAGAAAAAAAAAAGGATGCTTGTAGGAATACAGAAGTTTAACAATTCTGGATGAGGATGAACTTCACACAGCCCAAGCAAAGCTGCACATTAAGGCAGAAAACAGCCTGAACCATTGTGGTTAGCACTAGAAAAGGATTTTTCAGGCATTATTAGCTATAGCTCAGATGCTCGCACTGTTGAGCTCAAACCGCAGCGACTTGTTACTTAAGAATACTTCATCGCCAGGACAAGCAATCATCTTTTTCTTTAACCTGACAGTATGAATAAAATCTACTGATAAAAATTGAAAACATGGAAGAGTTTAAGTCTAAGGAAATGGTTAGAACTGATTGATGACTTGAACTATGTCAAACTTTCATTATGAAACCCAAAACCACATGAAATGTCCTGTTTCCAGTTTCATTGTTAACTCAGAACTCTGCTCAGGTTCTGCTACACTTCTCGTAAGATTCAAAACCTTTAAAGTAAAACTGTGCATCTAAGTACGGACAAACTTGACAGGAGTCAATATTCATTGTAGATAAAGTATGTGCAAAATGTGTGGTTTTGGTGTAAAACAAATTGAAAGTCGGTGGTTTTGGCCATACTAGCTTTTTCTTCTAGGGCTCCTTACAATCTCAAACTCCGATGATTCCACAATAACAAAGACTAAATGAATGAGTTTTTCACAGCTCTTTTCAGGAACAATTAGCTCTTAATATTCACAGTTCTTTTAAGAAACGAGGTATCTGGTAACATTCAGGTGCAAGGTTTAGCATATGCAGTGTCACAAAGATAAAGGTCATTTATACATGTGTCAGAGTATGCTTAGTTTAAATGCAAACAACATAAGACAAAAACAAGTCACTTCAAAATGTTACTGCAAGTACCCTGCAAATGTTCAAAATACTTATCCTGATTTAGAAAAACAGCAAAAAGGGAGAAATTAACAAAAACATATTCAATTATTTACTGTATTTATTTACTAAAACAACTGCATTTCTAGATTTCCTGTGAAGTAACTACAGTGGAAACAGAGATGAAGAGCAGCAGTTGGGAACCCAGTAGAATACAATATTTTTAGGACAAAATGAGGTTAATATTTACAATAGTTTATTTATAGTCATGCAAGCACTAGAAGGAAATGCCTGAATGAATGTGTAAAAATTAGTTCCTGCATTAAATACAAATATTTTGGGTAAAAGTTTGTATTTTATGATAACATAAGAATAGCTAAATAAGAAGAAACTGAGGCATACACGTGAATTTTTCTAGCAGAGCTTCAGCTGTTATAAAATATCATTTGAAACTAATTATTTTTGCAGGATCCATGTTCATTTCTTTAGGATTTCTTCCATATAATTTGTTTCTGGAAGGGTATACTACAAACTGCTTCCTGTAGTATAGATTTTTTTCTTCAGAAATGTTGGTAAGATGCTCATGAGAAATTCTGAAATATTCTGATCATGAAAGAGATGCGGTGCATTCTCTCAACTAATTTTTTTTTTATAGGTATACAGATGGAAAATCTCTCTGCGCCACATCTGAAAATGTGCCACTTCAAAGGTGGGTGGAGCCAGGTGAAGAAATACTCCAAATTATTGCAGTCATAGAAAAGTAATGTCCAAATCAACTCATCCCCATGTTTCTGAAACACGGGATGCCTTCAAATACAAGAATACACTGCCATGAATCAACTACACAAAAACCCTGTCATATTGTATCCAAGCCCATGCTTAAAGATCTTTCGTGGGGGTTTTAAGTTTCTTTTTGTTTGTTTGTTTGTGTAAGGAGAGTGAAAACATATTTAGCTCTTCTTTTACTTAATACCAATTGGTTGTTGCCCTGGGCATATTGCAAAGGGTTATCGTCTTTTTTGCTTAATTTAGGTCTGTGAAAATCTTTCCATGACCAAATGAAATATCATGCCCAGTCCATACTGAACTTCTTAATAAAAAGCAGTAAAGCAATCTGCTGCATTGTCAGATTATTGAAAGAAATTTAATTAATGCCTTTGGAGGGAATGTCTATGTAAGTATCACAATCATAAGAATGCGTGTATACGCATATATTAATGTACATGTACAACCACAGTCTACCCTGTTGCTTTAATGTCACAACACTATAGGCCATGAGCAGGTGAAGGCAGAAGTGAACTCATATAATTTAAAACATTATGCTGACATAATTTTAAGGTTAAATGACACTGTGTCATTTATTAGAAGATTAAATGCTGGCTTCATCACAGGACAATTTAACTCTAGAAAAGGAAGGCAATATAGAAAAGCTACTGGACAAACAAATTAAAAGTAGTTAAGTTAGAAACAGGAGAAAATGAGTTTATGCCTCACTGACAAAACCAAAAAGAAACAAAAAAAGCCCAAACCCAAAAAGCAAAAAACACAAAGATGCATGAAAAGCAGTATGCTATGTTAGATGTTTATCTATACATAAGAGACAGGTGTCACAAAAACAAAACAAAAAAAATCACTAAGCTAAAGAGAAACTTTAACTCACCAGTTTCCATCTGTTATATCTGAATTCATGCATAATTGATTATCCATGACTGGTAAGTTCTTTTTTTTCACTAGCCTAACACAGTTTTCTAAACATTATGTGTTAAATCACCACCAAAGTAAAGGGTGTTTGAGAAACCGTAAGGGCAGAATAAAAAATTTTTAATGAAAAATAACATGTCAGTTAATAATAGAGCTGACCTATGTTTAAGAGGGAAATTTTAATCATGTGCATATTAAATATTAATAACCTATTCTGTTATTGTTATAATAAGGTTAAGTAAGCTTCTCCATGCTTAAGGAAAGAGAAAAAGTAGGAATATGTAACAGTAAAAAAAAAGCACTGAGAAGCAGAGACATAAGGAAAATGTGTCAACAATAAACAAGAGGAAATGAGAAAGAAGGAAAAGATGAAGGTGGAAACTAATCTCTATGTGTCATTATGACTGCCAGAGTACTGGCAAAGAAGCAGCATCCTTTTATTTCAATTTTAATCATTTCTGAATTTTAATACCCTGCTCCTTTTGTAATTCTCCTGGCATTCCCTATATGCATCCATTCCAGCCAAAACACCAGTGTAAATTAAATGGCACGCAACCACACCACTGATGTAGCTCTCCCAGTAGAACCAATTGAGTGACCAAAAAGCAGAGAAGGTAGGACTACTTTGTGTCCCCACAGACCACTGGCCAATTAAGTGACTTAATGTTCTTCAATTCCTTTAATTTTAAAAGAAGGGCAGTGGTTAGGTAACCCAGCAATATAGAGCCATTAAAAAAAAATAAAGCAAGCCAGTAGTAATACAATAATCAGTGACCATCAGGGCCTGGAAAAATGAGTTTGCTCTCACTGGCACTAAGGAGCATCACATGATTATTTAATTACAGCTCTAATTTTTGTCTCGTGGATGGCAACATATCAACAATTAATAGGGCAAATAGAGGAGACTGCATTTTTAAAGAGACAGAACCCATATGAAATACTGCTTGAAAATGCAATTTATCAGACAGTATAATGCTTTTTAAGGCATATCTGTCATCATGCCACATATTCAAAAAAATTCCACTGGTTCAATTTTCTTGCATGGTATCTATAAAAGTCTCCTAGAATGTTTAGAAAATAATAACTATACCTATGAGTATCCTAATTGTCATTTCAAGTGGCAATGCAGAAATCAGCTTCTTGTAGGACATGCAGTCCAAATAAAGAAAGTAGTGGAATTACAACTTTCAAAGATTAAAATGTTATTATAAAATTATTACATCCCTTATCTTGAAAAAATGATAATAAAATTCTTCAAGAGTGGCCAATAGGATTATGGTATTCAGCAAGTCAAGTGAAGAAAAATAAGAAAGAAAAACAAAGTCAATAAAATACAGTCAATGGGACAGATATTGATTGATTGATTGATTGATTGATTGAATGATTTTACTGTGAGATTTTCTTATAAAGCATACTGAAACTAGGGGCTCAGCATGAATATTGTACCGTTCCTGCACAGCACTGCTAGTTAAGAAGTGAAAAACAAAACCTGAAAGAAGATGTACATATGATTGATTGAAAAGCTCTGCTCTAAAATGTTTGAATGTCGTTCCCCTTGTGCCTTGTCCTGCAATGACTGCAGAGCAAAACCCGGGGAACTGTGGGAAGTTCAGTATGTGGAGAAGCACTTTCCACAAGCTGCACAATCACAGGAATCCGCAAATGTATTGAAAGAAAAAAAATCTCATTTTATGCACCTGATCTTTCTTGCAAATGTACTCACTTTTTTCACAGCAATGTGTGGACCAAGTTATGAATCCCACAAATTGATGTTATCCAGAACATGTTTCAGACAATATTCAATATCTGACATGGGAAAGGCAAGCTTCTCATTTCCTCTAAACATTAAGCTGTACACGTGAAAAATCTACCAAACTACTCTTAGATTTTTTTGAATCTTTCTTCTCAATTTACAACTTAAACATGCTTTTTCATTTGGTATTCTAAAATCTATCATCTGAAAAAGCAAATAAATGCTGAGTTTGGGTCCCTATACAGAAAAAAAACCCAAACAGCAACAACAACAAAACACAAAAAAACCACACACACAAAAAAAAACCAAACCAACAAAACCCTATTAAACAACAGTTCAAGCATTATTGCAAAAAGAAGTGTATCTACAGAAGAAATACTATTACAATAAATACCCCATTCCTCCCCAAAATTGTGTAAAATTAAGCTGTTTACATTAAAGACATAAACATTCTGGATTTGAGATCTTAATCTACAATCTTAAAAAGAAAGCTGGCAAGCAAGAGCTTGTATGTAAAAGTATATATCATTCTTTTTCTGCACTGGTTACTATACAGATAACATGTCTCACAAAGACTGTAATTAAATGTCTAGTGCAGACGTAACACTAAAAAGCACACAGTATTATTATATTACAATGAATCCTTAGAAGCTAAAACTGTCATTTTTTAAGTTTTAAGATGCCTTTAATTATTCTTGAGACTTCTTACATTTATCAAGGAAGCCCACCTATGATGAAAAGCGTTAATGGTTTGAAATCTTTCTAATATAGCTCTCCGCAAAAATATTAATTTAATCTTTGATTACAAACATTTTAAAACTCGCTCTGCAATTTCTCTTCATTTTTTGGCTTTGGTTCTTCCATGAGTTTCCGTGCACGCACACTCTCTTGTTCACTTTCTTCCCTCCTCTCTTTCTGTCTTTTATGTAACATATTAGAATTGGGAATACAGGGCGTGCAGGATATTTAGAATTTTACCCTGTTCACTGCAAATGTTTTTAATTACCTGGCTGTTACAAACAGACATATATTCTAAGTGCAGTTACTGAAAAGGAAATACCTTTGTCGTACCTTTGCATGTGGGTTTGAGCTCAGAGCAGCAATTCTTTGTGCTGGTGTTGTACAATGTTTTCCACTCTAGGACTGATTTACAAGTATAAAAAATTAATTAATCCTTCAGTGTTCTATGAAACATATATGTTACTAATTTTATAGCTGGGTAAATAAACCGGGGGCATATTAAGTCTTCATTTGTAGAAGGATTGTGTGCTGGAGCTTCCTCCTCTTTCATATGAAGTTGCGAGTGCTGAGCATTTTCAAAATCAGGCTTAAGGCATTAACCACTACAAATGCGGCATGGTCAGCTATTTAACCAAGATTGCACATTTTTGTCAGGGCTGAAACCAGAACCAGAACTCCAGACAAGATTACGAGACAATCCTCCAGGTATATATGATCCGAGTGCATCACCACTTCTAGGGAGCAGCAAGTGGAATGACACACAAATGATTGCTGCTGGCCAAATAAATCCTGTCAGAGCAGGATCCTGGGAAGATGAGATGCACTCGAGGTTTAAAGCACCTCCCTCATCTCCTCAGGTCATATCATGTCATAATGTGCCAAGGCAAAGAGATAGAGAAGATAGTCGCTGGGAGTTATGCAAGGCCAACACAGCTGATAGATGTGGCCCATCCTGATGTTCTGCACCCAGGTGCAGCTGGGGTGACTGAGGTCCATCTGCAGGCAAGCAGATGCTTCTGCCTGTCTAACCTGCAGTTCAGAACAGAAAAGCACAAGGTGGCGAGAGCTAACTCTCGTGAACCTACAGCTGTGGAAATGTGTTTCCAACAATGTTTTACAACAGCTCTGAGAGAGGAGCTAGCCATGCTCCCGTGAAAGAAAGCCTTCATACAGCCTGTCCTAATCCCAGCATACACAAATGCACATAGTCTCACAAGAAAATTGATCTCCAAAGAGATGGCTGTACATTGGTATTCTAAATAAATGGATAAAAGTGATCTTGGCATAAATAGTAAGTGTTACTGTGTCCCTCAACCCGTCCGAACACCTAACACCGATCCCTCATCAGAACTGTAAAAATAAAGGTCTACCAGCCTCTGCAGTGATCCACCAGTGTGCATGGGAGGAAAGTCAAGCCCAGCAAGTTTAAAAGGAGATTATTTACAATTCAGACAGTGCCTGAGGTATGTTACTACACTGTACTCTACTATTACTATGCCATTCCTACTATATTGCACGAGATTACTCAGTTTAAGAGTAGATTACAGCTCGTACAGGGTACGAGGACCAGATCAGAACATATGGACACAAACAGTACTGGCAAGTCTCTTTAAAATTAATCTCTGTCAAGATTTATACCTGCTGAGAGCAATACAGTGCAGATACCATTAGAAAGTCAATATTTGCAACGCAACAAAACGGTTATCAATTAAGTAATGAAGTGCTGGTGATAACCATGGTAAACTTAAATGGCACAGGATGGGAAATGTTTGAAAATACCTACACTTTGAAGGGAACATTATAGTATATCCTTTTTGAAGTAACAGTTACGGGTTGGGGTCCGGGCTGCTGAGAGTTTGTTACACTGCTCACATGGGAACTGACATATAAGCTAACTTAATGTTAAATGTAACAATTTCAGAATTTGAGGAAAAAATTGACCTCTCACATAGAGGTTATTAATGGAATCCTCTGGTGGAGAATTTAGGGAAGCTTTCTGCAAACTGTGGGTTATTCTCTCCGTGGTTATCTTCAGTTCAAAAGCCAGCTATTTGGATACATTAGTCCAAGATTAAAAGTAACATCAATGGAGTTTTCTGACATGGACTTCATAAAGTTGCAGAATTTCAGTATAACAAGCAATAAGAACTGTAAGTTACTCTTTAACCGTCAAACTGTTGTTTTTTGTTTTTTTTTTGTTTTTTTTTTTTTTAGAATCAGTAGCAACTTTGTGACAACTAAAGTTTAAAAAATGCACTTGATTGCATAGTGACAGATTTGCAGAACATTTTTCATCACACACACATATGTGCTTTCAGTTATTAATAAAATGCTTCTGCCCTTAATCTGCCATTGCCTGAATATACAAATTCAGTGACTTGGATAGACAAATACTGTTAAGGAATTCTGTTTTCCCTGTTTGAGATGCAATTCAAATATATCAAGTAAAACCGAATACTATGTCTTTAAAACTGGCTTCTGCATGCCACAGAAAGGAATACGGAATCACTTTTCTATTAAGTTCCTCTTGGAGTGGAATGATAACAAAACTTTCTTTTCTTGTTCACCACCCCCGCACCCCCACACACACCCCCTTCCTTTTTTGCTCATTTTAAACAAGGAAGAGCCAGCTGCCCTGGAAAACACCACAGGTAGATATTTAAATGGAGACAGTCATTATTTAGTGGCGACAGGAATATAAATGCATGCACTAACCTATAAACTGGTGTTTACTTCAGGAAAGTAAGTCATATTTTTCCTCTGATTGCTGTGCTGTCAGTTTAATGCAGCGTAAATAAACAGTAGGTGCATGATAGCTTTAAGTAGAAAGTGTTCATTCCACAAGAGGAGCAGATTACTGAAGCTTGATGCCTATAATGGCAAAAGCAGAACTTCCATTTTACCTGAAAATATAGCCTCCCGTGTTAAGAGACTTGTGGCTTTTCTATTAAATTAATTTGTCAGAATTCTATGAAAAATATTACATACTCAAAGAACTTTACCAAAACCATTCATTTTTGCAGCCCTCAACTTGAACCATTTGAAAAAAGAAAAGCCAATCACTCCTCTGTAATTTCATCATCCCATTGCTCTAAATGAAAGCTTTATATAATCAACCTAATATAACAGAAAATAAAATGATATATAGAATTGCCTACACTTTGAGTTATTTTGTTCTTATAAATATATTCCCTGACTGAAACTAAAAAAATTCCCCTTTGGAAAAAGCAATGATTTCTGAGAAGATTGTATATACACTCTACATCTATTAACATAAATTATAAGAAAGTAAAATGTTCCAGATGTGTTTAAACTGTTGTAGAAGGAAAGTCTGTGGCTTCATTGGATATATATTAAATATATCTACAGAGAGCAACGGCAGTTATGTACAAGAGGGCAATAAAATCCTTCAGTAGTATCTGTTAAAATAGCTTAATTCTAGAGATATGACTAAAACATTTTAGAAGTCTTATTTCCTCCAGTCTTAATTCAGAAAATCTACTTTTAATATATTTTTCTATGTATCAGAAGCTATTTCATTAATATTTTTTTTTCCAAATATAGATGGAAACCTTAAGAAGGAAATTTACCAGACAATGCTTAGATTAAAAATAGGTGACAATAAGCAGGTGACAATACTTCCAAAAATTGAGTAGCTCATACAATTAAAAGATTTGGTGGGGTTTTTTTTCCAACACCAGTCTTCAGCTGATCATCTTCTAAACGGCAGTTGCACACATTCAAACTCCTCTCTACCTCAGACCTGAAATGCAGCATGAGTTAGTGCTTATTCAGGACTTTCCTACTCTCAAAGAGGTTTTTGTGCTGAAGGGGTGGATGTGCCCACGTTCCCTTCAGGACTGAGCGTGGGGCTGCCCGTGGGATGCTGGCAGGGCTGCAGGCAGGGGTGCAGGCAGGGCTGGTGCTGCCTGCCCTGCCTTGGGAATGACAGCAAGGAGAGGGCAGGTGCTCATCAGCTGACCCGCTGGGCCTACGCTGCAAACCGAAAAGGTACCCTGTTCCCTTGCACGCTCAGGCTGTCGGGACAACCTTCTCTCTGCCCCTTGTTCTGCCAAAGCAGAACATCCCATCAATGAGTCCCATATCGACTTTGTCTGCTTTACAGTGCTTTCTTGGGGGTGCACAGCAGCAGGTCAGGATTCACGCGTTATTGCTAAAATAACAGGAGAGGAGAAACTGTGAGAGTTACTTTCCTGTTTAAAAGTATTAAGAACAAAGAATATAAAAAGGAAACGGCCAGTTTTGCAAAGTGTATGCACAAAAAAAGCATTCCATTTAAATATTTTTGGTTCCAGTAAACTCTTTTGCATACAAAGGACTTATTTATTACATATTTGAACTTGTGGGAAAAAGGGAAGGAATGCACTGATTCCTGAAATAACTCTACAGTCTTTTTGGAGACTTCACTCTTCTGTGCTCTTGTTCTACCCGGAACAGTTTTATTCCAGGGACGGAGGAATTCCTTGGAGTCAGTTGTTTCTTTTCCACTAGCTGTTTGTATTCAAGAGTGGGCATACATAACATACCAGCCAGTGACTTTAATTTCTCTTCTATTGCCTTATTATGTGTATGTGCTCTCTGTTTAGATGCACGTTTATACGTGAACATGTTACATTTTCTGCCAGCTCATTTTGTTATCTACTCTATGTCATTACACATTTCTGTGCAAACCATTCCTTCGACTTGAAAAGCAAGGTAATATCCAATAACATTCTCAAACAGAAAATGAATTAGAAAAGTAGTATATGTATAAATGTATTAAAGAGCATATAGGAATACACTTGAGCACTCTAGAATTCTACAAATAGTGCTGCAGAGTAATTAGAAAATACAAATTGCAGAGAACATCCTACATTCATGTCTTTACGCTGTTTCAAGTTGTTTTTGAATAGTGCGCCTGATTTGACACATTTTTATCTGGTGATTGTGTTAAGTGCTTGAAGAGATAGTGAAATATCCAAGCATTCCTTGTGCTAACTACAGCTGAAATTTTACACTTATTGTAACCTTTTCTAACAATGTGAGAAAAACAGAGTAAATATATTAAATTTGTTTCACAACAGATGCTTAGGTTGTTAATATTTAAGATGCCTATTCATGCTATTCCTGTCTGCACATTTGTCAAAAATGTAAGCTTGAATGCTAATGTTTGCCAGCAGACTACAGCAGACAAATATATGAATGCACTGTACCAAAATAATATAAAGTAGAAATAAGGGACTGCTGCTAACTCGCACCCAAATAGCATGGAGCAGAATGAAAGGGCAGTACCAGATCAGACGCCCTGGAGTCTCTGGGTCTGAATTTGTGTATTATTTTCACAGAAGCGCTGCGCTTTCGTGAGGTTAAACTCATCTCAGCTTAGGAACTCATGCAAAGTATTTCATCAAACTTGCATTTTAGCGAAGTTTCTCTCGCAGCCAGAGAAGCCTGGAGGGAAACCCGGGACCGGGCAGGTGCCTGTCAGGGGAGCTCCCACGAGCACCGAGCAGAGACGGCGACAAAAGGACGAGGGTTTGAAGACGGAGCGGAAAAATCAAAAATAAAATCCTAGAGGACAGAAGCGAGTTTCTGGCGCTTCTCCCTGTGACAGCGGCAGCGCCGGGCCGTTCCGCGGCCGGGCGGGGGGACGCGCCACCCGCCGCCACGGGGACGCCCCCGGCGGGGCGATCCGCCGCCGGTGCTCGGCCGCCCGCGCAGTCCCCGAGCCCCGCGGAAGCGCCACCCCACCAGCCCCCCTCGCCCTGCGCCCCCCATGCCCGCTCCGACCAGCCGCTTCACCCCGCGCCCCCCGCCGTCGGGGGTGCTGCCGCCTCGTCTCCCAGTGCCCGCCGCTGCCGGGAGTCGCGCGGAGCCGGGAAGAAGTTTGCCAAACTTTTAGGTTTTTTCTTGCCTTTTTTTCCCACCCCCTCTGCCTCCACCCTCCCGTTCCCGCCGTGTCTGTGGCGGGCGAGGCGGCGGCGGGCAGGGGAGCGGAGCGGGGCCGGCGGCCGCCAGCGGCGCGGCGGCAGGTGTGAGCCCGTGCCGGCCAGGAGGCTCCGGCAGAGGCAGCGTTCAGCGGAGCCCCCCGCCCCGCGCCTCCCCCCGCACGGGTCGGCACCGTCGGCCTTCGTAAATCACCACGGCGGCTGCCCCTAGCATGGCCCCGTCCCCCCCTCCCCAGTCCCCGAGGAGCGACGCCGAAGGAGCGGGACCGACTCACTCATGGGAGCGTGGCGGGCGAGGCCGGCGACACCTCCGGCTTCCGAGGCGCCGGCGAAGTTAATTGCACTGAAGTTCAAGTTGTCTTTTCACCCATCAGGAGTGGGCGTTTAAAGGAAGGAGAGCGAGGAGGAGGAGGGGGAGGGGGGAGAGTCTCTCTCGCTCGATCGCTTTCGCGCACACACACACACACAGACACACGCACACACACACACGCGCGCGCGCACACACGCACACACACACCCGCCCGCTCGGCTCCGCTCCCGAGCTGCCTCAGCAAGGAGGAGCCCGGACGGAAAACACCAGGGCAGCAAGGTACCGGCGTGGGGCAGCCCTGCCTCGGTGTGTGCGTGTGTCTGTGTGTGCCTGCGCCCCCCCCGCCGTTGCCTCGTACAGCCTCTTCGGGCGGGGAGGTGCGCGCTGCCCCCGGGGAAGGGGCGGCGGTGCCGTCGGGGCAGCACGGCGGCGGGAGGCCGGTTACGGCCGTGGGGGTGGGGAGGCTCTGCGCCCTGCACCGTCGCCCGCTCCACGCCTGCTGCTTCTTGTCTGCGTGGCGGCGGGGGGCTGCGGAGGTTGGGAGGACCGAGCGGCGGCTGGAGCGCGGCGGCTGTGTATGTGTGTGTGCGCGGTGTCTTCTCCTCTCCGCCCGCTCCCGGCCACACTTGGCGTTGGGCTGACGGTGGAAGTGCCGGGGGGGTGTGTGTGTCCCTTCTTGCCGCCCTCACTCCCCGCCCTGCGAGAGGGTCCAGAAGCCGCCCCCGTGTTGCCTTCCCCGGGCACAGCGCTTCTCAGCGTCTGCCCCGCTCCTCCGTGTTTCCCCTTCTCTCCATCCCTCTCCCGCTCCTTTATTTCTACACTTGCCCCCCGCCGCTTATTTCCCTGCGCCCCGGCGGCCGGCCCCGTTCGGGCAGGCAGCGCCCCACGGCCACTAGCGATTTACGGCAGCTGAGGCAGCCGCTCCGCGGCCGCGCTGGCAGACCCCGCGGGCCGGGGATGCCCGAGGTGAGGGCAGGCATCCCGCGGGGTCGCTGTCCGACCGCCCGCCGCCGCCTGGCAGCCGCTCTGCCCCGTCGGGGCTGGTAGCGGGGCCGGGTCCCGCTGCGCGTCACCTCTGTTTCTCTCGCCTGGTGCTTCACTGGCACCATGTGCCGCTCAAAAACGGTGTTTGAGAAATGCCTTTATTCGTGTAACTTCTCCTTGGGGAGGGACTTGTTCTCTCTTCTTTTGTTTTTAAGACCTTCTTTCCCATCTTTGCTGACGCAGGGTTTGAAAGTGGAGTTCCTGGAGAGTGAACCTGGCAATGAGTGCAGGTTTCCCTGAAAGCTGAGGCTGCTTCTTATTCCCTAGGAGACTGAGAAGAGCGGGGACCCTGGATGCCAGCCCAATCTCCGTTTTTTATTTGTTTTGACTTTGAGGCAGATTTCCTCTTTCAGCTCTGGGAACTGACAAGTACAATTCCTGTAGGCACCTTTGCAAGTCTCAGAAACAAGACCAAGACCATGCAGTTGATACGTCAATGCTTTTCCTAGTTAACCAGTGGTACACCCTACTATTAATTGCTATTAGAAACTGTAACCTTGTAGCACAATTATTGAATAATCATTAATCCATGGAGGATACACAAGACCAAAGGTTAATAATAGGAATAACAGTTAATAATATTGACCTTGCCAGTGGGGACAGTATTTTTGTCATAGTTACTAAAAGGCACTCCTATGTATGCTATGTACAGTGGTGTAAATTCGGACCCAGTATGTTGAGTACCAAGTCACTGCAGCAACACCAGAAATTTATTTACCCCATTATCTCCATGTTATCAGAACTCCACCTTTTTTTTTTTTTTTGCCTTTAGAATATATCATCCACTACTCTCCCATTTTAAATAGAAATGCTAAGTCTTTAATCAACTCTGACATTTCCACTAGAAAATAACATTCAGCTCTCTTACACAGATAAAAATTTATTTGCCTGCAGCTGATTTGTTGTAATGCTTTGGACCTATTCATTTATCAGAGAGGACTTAGCTTTTTATGGACCTTAGGTACCACAGGGTAATAAATAGAAAGTCAGTTCAAAGAGAGCATTCTCACTTTCATAGGTCAAACTGTCCGCTCCCTGGAGCTGCTTCCCTGCACAGCTACTCAGCCTGACTGACTGACTAACCAACATCCCTCTGTTGTCAAAGACCTGTATCCTTTATTTGTATCACACTCTTCTGACTGGCTGGTCAGTGAATCCTAATAATAATCATGTTTCATGTCTCAGAAATCTAATAATTGAGTTACTCTCACAAATTGCAGCTAAGCTATTTGGGCTAGTCGTGTTGTCCCGACTTCAAACGCAGAGAAACTGAAACAGGAAAATTAACACGTTTGTCTGAGGCCACACATGGATTTAAGAGTGGATGCAGAACTGGAACGGAATTTAGACCAAGCTCCCTCTTAAAGATCCTGAAGTGCACTGTGGAAAATGCATCTTTGAAAGAGAAATGTAATATAAGCCTTATTTTTCACTAATTTTGTATGTTATTCAAAATACACACACTTTTTTTCAGATAGCATTTACTTTTCTAAAGATAAGATTTATCCAGCTTTTTAAAACATGTGGTGATACCTTTCAACTACATAGGGCAGTTTACTTTGGAAACAAGCAACATTTTATATGAGATTGTGAGCAGTAATGGGAACAGAATTGCTTGTTATTAGGTTACTGTAAACAATGTTTGCTGGATGTTACGATGTAGTTACAGGCCAAAAAATATAATGAGAAGTCCAGCATTGGTATAGCTAAGTTGCTATTGCTTACCTAGTGTGCATCAGTTTTCACCTTAATGCTTCTTCAGTGCTATCAGTATCAAAATACTTAGCATGTGTCTAAACATTGAAAAACATACAGGACAACCATATACTGTATTTCACTAAGCAGTGAGTTTTACCAAGTTGTGTCATTCATGTCAATGAAGCAAGACGTATATTGACTGCCCTTTAGCTGTGGCATGTCATCAAAGCTGAATTATGGTATGACTGAGCACAGATGGCATGCCTAAAAAGCAGGTGTACAATGTAACTTTCTTATTACTGACACGTATATATTTCCTCTTCCTCATTGTCCACCTCCAGATGTTTGCTTGCCCAGTGTTCTACAGGATCTGCAGAAAGTCCTGCTCATCCTGCTCATCCCTGATGCTTGGAATTGTACAGTCAAAACCCTATACAGAATAAGCGTATATGTTTTCACATATATTTTTGTGTATTTATGCTGACAGCTACATTCTGAGCTTTTTTACACTCCTGATTTGAGGGAAGTGGGTGCAGATCATCATATAATCATTCTCCAATACCATTAGCATTACCTGCCAAAAATGAAAGTGGCATATGAATCACAATAAGCTACTCATGAATTTGTGGATTTAGAACCTGCCAAGATATGCCAGAAATCCACGATTTCAAAGTCCTATGAGTTTTAGGGACTTCAAACAATGTATAAAAGTACATTTATCCAGATGACCCATCCTATAAGGACTGCAGACATAACTGATTCAAGTGAAGGACAATATTAACTGAAAAGATTTCTGTTCAAATCTTTCAAGTGAGGTAGTGAAAGTGGTCAGTCTGCTGATTGGAACTCTGTCAGGGGTCCTTCCTGAGGTGCCCCTTATTGAAGTGCTACTGTGACATAATGGTGTGGAAATATGCTTTTGTGTGAGAAGAGCTATTGGATCCTCTGGGAAATATCACAGATGCTTTCCAGTTCCTTTCAGACATGTAAATATCTTCATGTTTAGACATGAGTAGAAAGAGATGGGAAGTGAAGTAGAGCCAGGAGTGGAGTGGGGTTCAAAGCATCTAGGGAACCAAATAAATACATGTGGGTTTCTTTTCTGTATCCGATGTTAGCCGGGGCTTGACACGAAATGTTCAATATTAAGAAGAAATGCTGCATGAACTTATGAATACTTGAGAGTTATGTTGACCCATGGTTGATTGAGAAGGCCATCATCTGCCTGAAATTGCAGATGATCAACAGAACTCTCAGTAATGCTCAGATACTTATGTCGTTCCCAAGTAACATGTACCTTACCGAGTATGGTTTGTTTCCAACTTGTACTATATGGCTAATGCTATAGCAGTGTAAACACTACATGCCACCTAGCACTTGTGACTGCTTGCTTTTTCATGGCTTACTTTAAGCTAAGCACATCAGAAACTGAAAATAACATGTTTGAGTCTTTCTTTCTCTCTTAACATACAAAACCAGCAGCCTAAGTTTTGTAATCTGTGTGTTAGTACTTGTGGAACATAGCAATAAAACCTGCTTACTAGCATGGTCTACGTGTAGCTTTCTCAGCAGCTTGATGAAATGTTAAGAGTTGGTTTGAGAAACTATGTTCCAACTGGTATTAGCATTATCTGTCATAGATGAAAATGATGGTGAATAAATGTAAGCATGCTGGAGTGGCCTTCTGTGCATACTTTAAATGCAAGTGGCCATTATGAGCTGTACCATAACCTTGTCTGATGTTTCATCTCACTGGTGGCTCAGTGGAAGACACTCAGATGACTTTTTCTGAACGTGGCTGCTGCTTTCAGTGTATTTCTGCAGTCTTTTGATTATTCTACTCTTCGCTGGTTAGTCACCAAACTCCTGAGCTTAGGCCTATGCCACCTCACTAACTGAATGTCTCTCTTGAAAATTTGTTTGCTGAAATGAGCATCATGTCAATAACAACAACTTCATCTATCCATCTCCAAGCTGGCTTAAGTTTCTACCAATCATTCATCAGAGGTTCATGTTTCCAGGCCCCTACACAGTACCTGCATCCATTCAGCTTCTCTCCAAGATGGTAACTCCTTTCTGTTCTACATCTCTGTTACAGGAGATCTTTTGATTAGCTAAAAAACTAAACTGCATCCTGTAGATTTCCCCTTAAAACTTATGCATTATAGAAAAGAAGATCAGCTTGTTGCAGGTGCATCAATGGCATCAGACTGATTTCTCTTTGCGTGACTGTTCTCTCCACCTTTTCTCAGTCTAAAATTTTAATTTTTGAAAGGGTTGAAGGGGTTGTGTTAATATTTGTGTGAACCACTTTTCCTGCATGTAGTCTGCTCTTCTTTTCTCCTTCCCCTTGGTGTCTGGTTCGTCTTGGCTGCTTTTAAAAATTCTGTTGCCTCTAGTGAGGGACTGCCAGGTTAAACCAGTGAAGAGAAACCAGGTGACTGTCTACTTTTATGAATATAGGTTGTGTATAATGAATTCAGGTTTTACATCTATGCAAATTAAGTCATCATATGATTCTGACTACATGCATTTTTTATCAAATATGGCATGTATTTCACAAATTATATTTAACTTACAGTCCTGTTGCTATTCTGAATACCTAACTAGGAGTTACAAGGTGTGCTACTAGATCTTAGGAAATAGGCTTATGGAAACATAAGAAATGAGAGAAAAAATCTTTTTTATCTTGTGTTCCTGGTAAAGTCCACTGGAAGGGCTTTTCCTGCTATAGGTCATAATGTAAACACCTCAGCACTGAGCTGTTTAGCAACACACGTATATCTTGTTACTAGAAATCTAGAGATTTTATAAAGACCTAAACAGAACATGCCAAGAATGAGGAAGTTTTAAAGCAGTGTGTCTTTGGTCTGGTATTTACCTCATCTAGTTAGTAACGTCCTCCTCTAATGCTTCTGTCAGGCAAGGAGAGACAGTTACAATGTCAAAATAAGTTTTTTACTTCTGCGAAAATGTATTTTCACTTCAGGAATATTGTGAAGTGAAAATAGTATTTAGCACAATTTTTCCTTCAGGGTTTATCTATAGACAGGGCAGTTACAGTGTAAAGCCATAAGCCTTGCAATATGATTCCCAACTGTAGGTACACTGTACCTTGAATAATCAGTCTGTCAGATGAGCTATGACAAGGATTATGCTGTGGAAATAGGAACTCAATGTGTTCAATGATAACTGTCTTCGGCAACTGGTGCTGTTTTTTTCATAAATAAAAAGATATTTTGCTGAGTACAAAGATGTCTCTGTCAATACTTGTGTTTCAGGCAATAAGAGGGTCTAGATGGTGTGAAATGTGAGACTGGAGGAACTTAAGCATGTGAGCAAACAGGTGTGATTCAGAAAATGTCTGCTAAGCAGTTGCCTAAACCTCAAAGCACTAGTTTTGCTTCTCATGATTCATACCTTAGAGTTAGTTCCTTTTCCACCTGGGACTTCCAAGTGGCCTTTCAGGAGTGCTCATGCCGTACTCCTCTGGCCCCCAGGACCATGACATTCCTCCACCCAAATGTCCTGGTCGGCTTTGACCTCCTGGCCACTTCTGGACATGCCCTAGACTCCTTGACATGATTGGCTTCTTGGCAAAGTGTTTTGCGGAGTGGTGGTGTGTGAATTTGACAATTAAAGCAAAGGCAGAAATAATCCCAAGAAAAACTCAGTGTGTGTCCCAGCCCTGGGAATAACTTAAACATGACATTATCATCTAAGGAATCTTGATTTTGTTTGTGCTCAAGGGCACTGTTTCAGCAAAAGGGTCGAGACTGCCTTTTCTGAAATAACCATCAGCCTGTTGGTCAGAGTCCTCCCTGGGGTGAAAGGAGTTGTGAATTGGGGCCTTTCAGGGCAGGAGAGATGAATCCCATGATTGCATGAGTGCTCTAATCACAGAGTTGTTACGTAGAGGGAGATGGGAAGCTACCTTCTCCTCCAGCTATGTTTTAATAAAACATAAGTTTTGAAGGAAAGATCACAGGAACCTATTTTCATAAAAAGAATCAGGGTGTAGATAGTGAGTGGATGGAGGCATCTCTCAGACAGCCCTGGGTAGAGCCCTGTCTTTAGAAGTAACCCTCAGGTAGAGGCCTGGCTTTAGAGGAAAGCAAGATTTTAGATTTGGGACAAAGCTCCTTTTTTCCGTGGTTAATTCCAGTCAGCTTATGTTGAGGTCAAGGCACGCTGTGCTGGCTGATTTCCAGGCTGTCCAGGTATCTCTCCATGTACACCGCAGGAAAATCACACTTTTAAAATATGATTCTGGATACCAGGTAGGGGACCATGGGCCAAAAAATTAGATGTTGGAGCACCAAAGTTTTTGCAGCACCAGAATCCTTTATAGGATTAAGCCATAAACCATATAAATCAGTGTCTGTTTATTCATAACTGTTGGTTTCACTTTAACACCAGTACTTAGTATCTGCTGGTAACTCTTCTCTCAAGAGAGTTTCTGGTCCATTTCTATTTTGTATCGCAAAGGACAGCACAGGAAACTGTTTGCTTGCATATTATAATGAAAATTCTCATTGTGTTTCCCATTAGAAGCTGTAATGGTTAGCATGGCTAGACACTCATATTGGTTTGAGTCCTGTGGGATACAAGGTTAGAATTATGGAATTTAAGTAAATTAAAATGAAAATACATACCAAAAAAAATTGACCTTTTTAAGGAAGAGATGCATATTTCTCCTTTAAAAATAATTTCATTTTACCTACTTGCAAACTTTCAAAATCAGGGGACAATATTTTCCTCCAAAAAAAGGTAACAGCATGACAGCAGTCCAGTGCACAGATTTCCCCTGCCACAGCATAGCTGACTGCTTTTGACACGTATATGATGTATGGGCACAGTTCAAACAGTCTGTCCCATGCATGTTTCCTTCCCCAAACCTGCTTGATACAACTGAAGAGGAGGTTACAAAGCTGCCCTGGAACCCTTCCACTTGTGATCTGCATCCTACAATATGGAATATTCTAAATATCATGGGCTTTCCCTAGCTAACAAGCTGGTTATTCTGGCTATGCATGAAGATACAGATTTGGGTCTTAATTAACATCTGTAGTTTAATCAAACCATTTATGATCCTGAGAAATCTGAACTGTAGTCTTTCTGGTTTTTCTGATGACAGACAAATACCATAAACAAAAAGGAACTAAAATAGTGGTTTAGTACATAAACTGTTTGCACCAACTATGACTGTGGTAACTTTTATGGAAAACTGGGAATGCTGAGGATCGTATTTTTCAGTATCTGATGAAGGTTTTAAAGATAATAGACATGAGACTAATACATTAGAGACCTCACAAAATCTTTTGTTGTTTAAGTTTAAAGAGTATTTTATTTAATTTTACATTGGCTCACTCTCCTACGGTAACAACGCTGTCAATCTCCATATAGGCCCAGTTTTATTATAGAAGAAGTTGGCCCAAAAGAGAAAATCTGGAATAAATTGCTGTGAAAGTGGATTGGCCTGTTTAGTCTGGTGACCTGGTGAAACAGTGCAGGACTTTGTAATCTTCAATGCAGACAGGTCTTCATTGTTGAAGGAAGCAGGAAGTGTAAAGAGGGCTGTAATTGCATATTCTTTAATAAGAAATATAATTGTTGCTTTCTCCAAACAGATCTCAGACAGATTTTAATAGTGTGCACACATTGAAAAGCTTCTGAAACACACCCTTCTATCCTAATTTGTTCATATACATTGGTATATTCAGTCTGTAGATCTAAGCAAAACCATGCCATATGTTGGAAATGAGTTCAGTAGTGACTGTACTTCAGCAGCTATGCTAAATTTGCATTGTTCTGCAGTGCCATGGACAGTTTTTTTCAGGACAATTGAGATCACAGATACATATTAACTTATTTTTATTTTCATCAAGTATCATATTTTAAAAGCCTTGAATTCTTCTTTCTGTGAAATGTGAAGTTGGGAAAACATTAGCTTTTCATCCCAGGAGACTCACGCCTTCAGTTTATTTGTAGAAGAGATACACCATGAATAGTAGATTTGTAAGACTGTCCATGATGACCCATCTCTAGAATGATCAGCTCAAAAATGCTGAAGATTTCAGGCTTTGTACCCATAAAGGTAATTTATTTTTTTGTTTTACTACAAAAAAAAAAATCTGTATTCTCTTGTAAATTTGACATTGGTTTTAGAATATAAATGGTCATGTCTGACAGTAACTGGTGTGAGTTCCTCACCTCCTTTTGTATCTCCCACTAGTCACCCCCTGATAAAGGCTTCACTTGCCCAGGTGACCTATGTGTGAAGTACCCCAATTCTAGTCCCTGAGGGGTATTCAGTATGATCTACCTGATCGAGGAACAGTAGGACAGTTTGCAGTATCTACTGATGATATCCATACAACTGGGGTTTAGAAAGATATTTTATTAAAAAAAGGGTATCTCCAGAAAGAAGAAAAGGACCTCTACTGTTTGCCATAGTTCGTACGATTTGTCTTCTTTAAAACCACATGACAAGGTAAGCTGTATCTGTGCAAGCAGGAAAATGAAATTGTGGTTTGCTACTGCTTGGCAATATTCATGCAGTGAGTCAAGTCAACAATACTGAGGTTGAGAAGAACACAAACCAAGGAGGTTGCCCATGCAAATGCTGCATCCTGGTTGCTTCCTCGTGAACTCTTCCATGAAATCTTGCTTCACCCATCTTGATTGCATATGCTAATCATGGCTTCTTAATTGACTCATAACACATTTATCTGGATTTCCAACTTCCTCTTCTCTTTAGAATGTTAATTAAAAGAAAAACGATTACATTTAAGATATTCATGACAATAACAGAGTTTTCTGCTAGAGGTCTTCAGAGCCAAATTTTGCTTTTATTTATATGGGACTATTTAAAATCAATGAGATTGTGTCTGTTCCATGCTAGAGACCTTTTGATACCCGCATAGTAAGTAAAAAATGGCCTTAGCAGGAATGGGAGACAGTTTGTATAGTATATTTTCTGAATTTTACCTCACACATTAAAACTGAGAAAAAGCCCCCAGCTTTTAGAATAAAATATATATAACAAGTCAAAAGCCGGTTTATTTGGATGAAAATGGGACCAGCAGTGCTCATGCATACTTGTATATTCTCTCTCTCTTCCCCTAAATCAGTCACTGTCACTATTAGTAGGAAAAGGAGGGCTTTGATATTCTCCTTATGGAATATGGAGATTTTGAGGCATGTCCCTAACATAAACAGATAATTGTCCTTTGTTATTTCTTAAGCCAGATGTGGAGCTTGTTTATTTTTACTCGGGATTTAGGAACTCATCTTAAAAAATAGCTATGTTTTTGGTCATACGGACAAAATGAGATTTAATTAAAGAATGAGAAGTAGAATGTAAATGCTTTTTTCATCTCCCTTTTTTTGAAAAAAAAAGGAAATAAAATCATTCCTATTGTGGAGTTGTGCAGGGCTTTTTTTCATGTGTTTTGGTTTTGGTTTTGGTTTTGTTTCTCCTCAGCAAAGCACTTTGTAGTCATAGTCTTGCTTGGTACCCCACCACATTGTTGTTGGTGGTTTGGTTTTTTTTATATTCAGTAGATTAAATCATACTATCCTATTTGGGATCTTCCCACCATTACAGCTTTTGCCACCCATAACCTTATTTTATGATCAAAGGGGAAATAAAGGGAAAGCAGTAATGTTAATAGGCTTTCCCATGCAGTCTCTCTGGGAATGGTCTTTTTATAAGTGTCTTGAACTTGACCTCTTCAGAAGGCCCAAAGGTCCAACACACATTTTTAAAGTTGCATTTAAATTTTAATATTTTTATTCTGTGAAGCCATTTAAAACCTGGCCCTCAAAACACAAAGCATAAATCTTTCAGGACAGTCATACAGTAAAATTGATGTGTGTGGAAGAGAAGTTCCGGAAAACCCCTAAAGCTCTGTTGCTTTGCTTTTCATGTAGTTTTATAGATACGTTCCTACAACACTACCAAATAATCAAACAAAATCCAATGAATAATATTGTGATTTCATCACTCTGGCATTTGAACTTGCAAATACAATTTAGCAATGAATTAGGAGAGGAAAAGTTTTGCATTGCCCCACCCTCATTATAAAAATGTTCTTCAGAGCCAAACATTTGAGGCATTAGAAAGATTTACAGTAATAATATAAGTAGCTATAATGAAGTTGGGAACAAGGGAGTCTTGTAAGAGAGTCTCAGAATGAGAGAGAGGTTTTGTAAGCAATTCTATCAACACTAAATAAATATTTAGGAAAATAGTCTTCTCTTAGTGAGTCTATATAATAATTGTAGTGCTAATAGGAAGTATATGATTTGGATATGAGAAGATACCTATCTTTGAGTCCATACAACTTGTTTGTGTGGGTGACTCTGGTTCTCATTAAAGATACTGGTTTGACTGTCCTGATTGCTGCAGCTTTGTCACTAGCTATGCAAGGTTTCCAGCCATCCCTCAGTTCATCTGAGGCCATTCTCTTCTGTCTGCAGTCTCTCTTTTTTTTTTTCTTTTCTTTTTGTGTGGCCAGCAGGGCAGCCAGATGCGAGAGGTCAATTTGATAATATACCTGAAAAGGAAGAAAGCATGTGTTAAATGATTGAACTTGACCTATAGGTGGGAGTCACACTGTTGCCCATCACTGTAATGTCAGTGTGCAGTCCCCAAGCTTGGTAACACATACACAATTCCTGTTTAATTTTAAATTTTTCTTTACTTGTCCAACTTTCTTTGCTCCAGTTCCTAAATCCAAATCTCTGACCATACCAGAACACAGAGAAAACTGGGGAACAAGGAAAGACAAGGCATGAGGGAGGCAGGTGAAAGTGGCTACTGGTCACCTCTGACATGTCCACCCTGATGGCCCTGCTCAGTGTCCTGCTGCAAAGGGAGCAGCAGGGATGGAGTGTGACCTCTTCTTTCCTGACACTTGCTCTGGCTTCCCGTATGCAAGGCTGAGCCGAGGATGTGGGCACAGAAACAGGGAATCCCGTTGAAATTGCTGGAAAAAAAAAACCCTCTCATTAACTTAATGAGATTTGGAACATTACAAGGGAACTCCAGCTGGAACCAGATCTGAACCCAAGTGCGAAACATTCCTGAATATACTACCACAAACTTGTTTCAAGGAGAATATATGCTCAGACATACAAATGGCTAGATTCTGATCTTGGTAATGCAAGTGTGAGTCTCTTGACTCATATAAACTGCGCTCAGAGGACTAGCCCTGAAGACTACAAGATGAAGACGCACACATGCCACAGGAGGCTGCAAAAGAAGGGTGGAGCTATGAAGATTTAGCCACACGCCTTGCTGAAACTCCTTAAGACAGGTAGACGTGGCAGCAGTTGGCTGAGACGGGACTTTCATCCTGCATAATCACTGCTTTCCATAATTAAGTGCAGAGTCTGACTGGGTTCACACTTCATCATGCTGCAGTCTAGCTATGCTCAGATTCTCAATACCAGACTTCTTGCCCAGCTCTCTAACAAACACACTTCACTTTCATTTCTTTAAGAAAAGTAGCAGGGCTGCCATGATAATTGGGCTTTTCGGGGGGAAGAAGACTGCCTCGTGACTATGAAAAAGAGAGATGGAAAAGAGAAGAAACAGATTCTCCCTCCAGCATAATGCGATAAGGCAGCAGGCTGGGCTCAAAATAGGCAGAGGAAGTGCTGAATGACCCAAGTGATGACAGGCTTGGTGGCATTCTCCTGCGTGTACCGAAGACACTTGTTTTGTCCATATGTCTTCATACTGTAGCTGAGAAACTACCATAGTGTTCTCCCAGCATGATATTCAGACTGGAAGTTTACTCTGAAGGGGAAAGCCAGTCTGTTTCCATCTAGTTTATAAACTTCTGAAAAATGTCGGTAGAATAAAGATCTCTACGTGAACTAGTCTGTGTTCTTTTCCATCTGTGGAAGTACCAAAAGCTCTCACTTCAATCCAAGTTAAATGGGAGCTTTCCTGGAATAAGAATTGGCCCTTGATAGAGCTTTGACTTGTCACCTATTTAAGAGTGTTTTCATTATTTTCTGATTACTTACCCAGCGTTGCCAAATTTAACTTTTCTTTATTAAGTAATTTAATACTCAGAGCTCACAGAAAACTTAACATACTATCCATCTCTTTCATTTTAACTGATTCAAAGCAAACTCCTTTTCTTAAAGTAGATTTGTTTTGTTTTTTTTTTTAAATTGCATTGCACATCTGAACTTGCAGTGAGAGACTAATACAAAACAAATAAAAAACTTTCTTTTTTTTGAAACTTTTGAACAAGTTAAAACACATCCAAAACTCTATTCATAGTAATTGATACTAATTAAAATGCTGAAGCTGCATTAAAAAGAAATTAAAAGGAGTATTTTGGGTCTTATCTTTTTCAATATGAATGTTTTTCACGCTCAGCTTTTTATAAATGCAGAAATCCTATACCTTGTATTATTTCCGTGGAAAATGCTATTGCTGTTTGCCTTTTTATGGGGTGTGGTTTATAATTTTATTAACACCATCTGTTGTTTAAAAGATAATATAGAATGTTTAAAAATTACCAAAAATGCTGGTGTACACAGAATCAGGAGCAACATTTGCAGTTTGCTCTTTGCCTGGCAATTTATTTGCGCATAAAACTGATTCATATTGAAGTCAGTTGAATTTAACTCCTTATGGTTCATGTGATGCTTTAAATAGCTCCACTGGACTATGCATTAAACACTATTAGTATCATGAACGCATTCTGTATCTGAGACAGCCTTTGCTGCCAGATCTCCTTAAAAATGCCACAGGGTAAGGAGGGAAATGAAAGGCCATATTATGAAAGGACTAAGGACCCTGAAGATCACCTTCAAACAGAATTATATGTCTTTAAAAGAGAAAGGCGAGCCAGCAAGATGAATGAGGAATGGATTTGTTTGCATGACTTATGTTTCTGCTAGAAACACTTAGACACATCTAAAGGCAGAAGAAGAGTTTTTAATTACTGAATAAACCTTTTTTTTCCTGATGCTGAGTGGAAACACAGCATCATGGGCAGGTGGTTTTACACATTTCACTCCACCCACAGCCCGAGAGCAGAGCCAGTTAAAATACAAAGGCAGGAGAGGTCATAAATACAGGAGGTAAGGGATGCTTGAGTGAACTTGGAGAATGATCAATGATAAAAGACCAGGAGAGTAGTCTGTAGTTGGTCTGTGTCTTGGCCAGGTGGAGAGCTATCTCAGCTTTGCTTAACAGGCAAACCATCACAGCCTTCTCTGATCTTTGTCTGTTACCTAACTGCTTAAAATAAATAGCCAGTTGCATCTGGGGAGAGAGACAAAACACTATTACGTAAGAGTTTGCCAGCCATAATTTGACTTTTCTGGATTTAAGGGCCAGAGACAATTGCTCTCTTTTGCTAGAGATGTACAAAAAAGAAGATACTTTCAAGCATGATCCCACAAAATGAAATCCATAACACTTTTGCTTCCAGCTACAGATTTCCTGTTTGAAGAATATGCTGAAGAGGACAAGTCCCCTTTTACTAAGGAATAGAAAAACCATGTCAAGGAAAGGCCCATCAACCTTTACGGGCTGTCAATACAAATATTTTGGACTGAGAAAAACTGCACTTGAAACTAACAAGAATCCAGGTGATGGGCATTTTATTGAACTAGATATAACAACTTTATCTGTAAAGAAAAATGGTCTAACATAGCTATTCCAGGGGAAAAAAAAAAGTTCCAGCTATTCTTGTACAGTATTCGTATTCTGGGGTAAAAACCCCAAACCCGAAACAGACAAGAAGTCCTGCATGGGTGTATAAACTTTATCTTGAAATCAGGCTGATTTTTATTCTAGAATAATTATTCCACTCACAATGCAGAGTAATTATTTCCAAATAAAGTCTTTTTTTTTTATTGCAATGAAGTGTCCACAGGGAGCTATCACAGAGTAGTTATCCCAGAATTGCTATGCTGCTTAACTTCCCCTATGTAGACAAGCCTTAAGAAATCCAAAAGAAGATCGAGGAGAAAAAAAATGTATCTGTGCATGTGTTACGGCATAAAGTGTGAGTGCTAAAAGTTATACGTTGTAATGTTGATGCTGTAAACCACACATTTATCCCAGGAAGGTACACTGTAGTAGCAGCAGAAAAGACCTTTATGGAAAAAGTGTCATAAGAATTCACACCTTTTCCTTTAAAAGTTTCTTTCAAATATTTCAAATGGAGCTTTTGTCTTTATTCAATGCAGATGCACTGTTTACTAAGCAATTTTATGGTATTCCCTCTCTGGATCTGCTAGAAAGGTGTGATTAACAGTGATGTTCAGTCTTTTGGAATACGGTAGCTCTGGCACAGTGCTGGGTCATAACTCCTTAAATGAGCTGAAATGCTCAACCTTTGGCATGTGCTTCAACAACAAATTAAACTCAAGGGCAAGAATGAAGAATGTTTTATTAGCTGAGCTGGTACACTTTACTGAGATGCATAGCACAGTCCACCCTCTCTCTTGCTTCAGGCAGAGTGAATATAGTTGTAACTGTATTCATTATATTTAGGTCATGTTTTCATGCTCTTGGAACTTGTAAAAAAAACCACAGAAACTATGTATAAGTCACAAGATTCCTGGAGTTTGTGGTCCTGGGCAGGTGTTTGACTATCCTGCCACTGCATGTCACTCTCAAGGCTTCCTTAACTATGGATGACCCCAAAAGGAACATCTCCTCTGACACCTGTCATATCTTCATGACAGAGGTACCCTTACAGTATCCCTGGAGTGTCCCAATCTTGTCACTGGGTTATACTGTGTGACATGCTGTTGGACTTGTCCCCACTCCCACAGTTGCCGTGGTATTCCTGGCAAAGTCCTTCTAACCCTTGGTCCCACGCATGGCCCAGCACCAGAGTCCCTGTCCACCAATATGAACTGCAAAAAATATGTTGCAGGCAAGTGGCTGGGGAAGACAGGGAGGAGGAACATAATGTTCAAGCATGAGGTAGAAAGCACCAGTTCTGTTTGGAGCATCAAAACCTGTTGACCAGGTGTCATATCTACCAGCCAAGGCCTTCTGACAAGCACCAGATTAACACCATGCCTGGCATGCAGTGCCTGGCTCGTGAGACCTGTGCCTTGAGTCCAGGTCTGATGTTTCTCAGCTGCCCTGGGTATGTATCACCAGCCAAACAATGCTGCAGTGGCCTCTCAGGCAAGGAATGACTGACCCTGCACCTGCAGTTTTGGGATAAGTGGAGGAGCACCACTGTGTTTTGTTTTGCTTTTTCTTTTTTTGCCTGGAGCAGGCAAGTCGCCCATCCCAGGGCAAAGGCTGGTGGGCACCATCTTCTGGAAGGTTACCAGGCAGCCCTCCCTGGATCAGAGGAAAGCAGCTTGACATTTGCAAACTCACCGGCCTTTCAAATACAAGTGACTATGTGGGGAGAGGGAGCTCTGTAAAGTCTCTGCCAAGCCTTGCCATGACCTTAGGTGCTGCCTCAGTGGTCACGGCTCTGGCCAGGGGAGAGCCATGTGCAGTGCCATCTGGGCCCACGCTGGCGAGGTGACCCTCCCTCCGGCACTCCGGCTGCGGACACCTGTGCCTCTACCTTCCTCCAGAGCCCTGGCCCCTGCTTTTCTCTTTGATTTCACCCTGGGAACTGCTCAGGCATCTTCTTCTGTCTCTCCTCTCTGCGGACAATGGTGATGAGCCACTACCTGGCCACCCCAGCTACTCCAGGGCTCAGCAACACACACAGTCTGGATGTGGATCTCGGTGGCTGCTGTACCAGGGTGGCAGAGATGTCTGTGCGGCCTCCTGGGACCCTCACTCGCTCCTGCGACAATAACCAACAGGTGTAGGCACCACCAGAGATTAAATTGTCTCCTGCCATCAGAGGCTCTTGTACTTCTCCATGGCCATCCCAGAAAATATGGGGGGAAGTTTGCCTTAATACGCCTTTGATTCCAGTTGGTTTGAGAGGACACCCTCAGCAAGCAGGAATAAATAATATTCTAATAATCAGTATTGAGAAGAATCTCTCAAATCCTGTAGGGATAATTTCCTCAATATATGAACACTCTTCCTAATATCTTGTTTGGGGAAATGTGAAAAAAAGAAACAAACCAAAACAAAATAAATCCACACCAAAAACCAGGATTTGGAGGGGTTGTTTGGTTTCGTGAGTCTTCTAGCTCTCGTTGTGTTTTCATCTTGCTCAGGAGGACTGCCAGACCTTTCCCTTCATGTTCTGATACTTCTTCTTTGTGATCTGGATGCAAACAGTAATTGCAGAACCATTTGTATTTTTTAAAAACGTGTTACTGAACTTTTTCTTTTACAATTGTCAGTAATGTCTGGGCTCAAATTTGAGAGCTGGCTGATGAATCTCATGCTTGAGTGAAATTATTCCTATTTTTTTTGGCATCCAATACTTCTTCCTATTGCTTTCAACTATTTCCAGTCACGAAAATAAAATATTTGTGCTGATAATCAGCTTGTTCTTGCACACTTTCTTAACTGTGATATTACTAAGGTAATCTTGTTACCCTTTCAAACTCCACCAGAAGATGTCACAGTTAATGCCTTTGCAATAAATGGGGCAGTCTCTCCATGAGCCATGGAAGCACTCCCATATTGGCTTGCACTTAGTTTATGTTTTTCATAGTTTTTCTTCCGACAATCCTGATTGTTAACACTAGGAAAATGTGCTATGCAACAATCCAGGCTAATTACTATGTTTTAACACTCATTTTAAGTAAGACTAGTGCTGTTTAAAACCATGTCAGCAGGTCACACGCTGATGGGAATATAACTCACCTTTTTACCCTGTAATACTTGTATTACTGTCCACTTGAAGCCTTCTCTGTTGTGTCTTATATACCCCACCCTTGGTCCATCAACTGTTGTGACTGTAATAGTAAGAATGTTAATTATTTAGCATGTTTTCCCTTGTCTTGTTTTCCCTTAACTTTGGGGTTTCTCTGCCACATCTTTCCAAATGTAAAACCTGGGAAAATAAATGGAATGTTTTTCTTTGTTTTAAAGCTTGTTTATTTTTATTCTGCTATAACTAAGGGAAGTATATAATTCTGACACCTGAAAAGTCTGAGTTATTCACAGACCTGCAAAATAATACCTGCTACGGTTTTACTTTATGTGACCAAGGGAAAAGTCTCTTCCTTCCAGCATATTTCCTGCATTTCTATAGGGGGCTCATTTTCCGAATGCAACTTCTGTTGGAATTCATGTCCCCAACAGTCATTTGCAGAGATGTGCCTGACCTCTCTGGCTCTCCAGTTGCATTGAGGGGGTTGAGGTTGGTATATATGGAATGATCTTGGCCTCCTCAAGAGCAATATAAGGATTGCAAGGATTGCAACTGAAATTTTATTACTTTTTTTTTTTTTTCTTTCAGAAAGCCTTGGTGGTCCAAATTCAGTTTTTATCTTGAGATGAAACAGGCTAAGAAGACTCAGCCTTCATTTTCAAAGTGGGGAATGACTGGCATGAAGTACGTGGGCAAGAATCATGTGGCGATGGGCCTCACGCGATTCATGTCATGTCAATTCTTAAATTCTCCTTGTCACTTCATTAAAAAACAACCAACCAACCTACCTTAATTAAACTTCAATGTTTCCCAAAACAGTGTGTTGCCATGTGAATCTGCTGTCCCAATGACAGTTACAGAGACCGTCTATGTAACATGGCTGTGTGGAGACACCACAGCCCCTATGGACTGCCAGCCATGGAGCTAAAAATGGGATTAACCTGGGTGTGACATCTCATGTACAGTGAAGTATATGTGTTTTGGTGGAATGTTTGTGACCCCCCTTTCTTACTACTCTGGATGTTTCACCTTCTGATACTGAGGTGTATCAGGGTATAAAAATAAGTCTCCTTTGTGCACTGGATATAAACAGAATCACTTTAAATGTGCCATTTTGCTCTCACAGACCCAACAAAAAGTCCCTTAAGGTTTAAGTTTGTCAAGTGTGTGAACTTTACTCAAGACCCATGGTGCTGACATCTCAATATGATTAATAAAGAAACATTCTCTTTACACATCAGCATGAGCCTCAAGAAGCAGAGTTTAGAAGTCATGCCTTGAAATGTAGGCCAGAAATTGAATGTAATCATGAAAAGCATTTGATTTTCCCATAAAAGTAGCAGATACAAGGTCAGCAAGTGAAACACAAATATGCCTATTATTATCAGTGCTTCACTCAGGCTCCCAATACAAAGTTTTTGTTCAGAGGCTTATGACTCATCTATAAATATTTACCAATGTGGCAAAACTAGCACCAGAGAGTTTGTACTAAAGAAGAGATTTTTCTAAACAAACACTTTATCAGAAAAATAGGTGTTCCATCTTGAAGTTTTTTGAAATGATATAAGAAATTTCTGCTCTGCATTGGAGTATCCTAATGCAGAACATCCATAGGACTGCAAACAACAAATGAAGAAATGGACAGTTTTGCATTTATTTTTCTTTTATTTTTTTTAACCAAGCTTGGGTCAAAACAGACTTCAAAGAAGAAAATAACTAGCTTTCAAATACTTAAGAATAATTAAAGCATAATTCTACTGTATTTTCAGGAAAAATATACATTATAATAAATCTCAGAAGCGTTATTTCACTTGGAAATACATTTGAAAGAACTGCTTGTTCTCAGAAGTGTAGTGACATTAGAAGTAGTTCATTAAAATGGTTCTAACTTTTTGAAGCCTGTTAGGTCTGCAGTATCTCTTCATGTGAGCTAAAATTGCAGACTGCAAAACTTGTAGATGTCTGATAGTACAGAAGTTACTGTTGTTATAAATCAGTCTTTTCTGTGGGTAAATGATAGGGTGGAGAAGGTTGAGGCTGAAGCCAGCAACTATCTTTCCTCTCCATCTAATTTGAGAAAACATTAAAAGATGAATGAGAAAAGGATTGTCTTAATTTTACAGCAGCTTTCACAGCTCTCTGAGTTTAGCTTATTTATTTATCTTTAATCTTCTGGTAAAATGTACTTCCGTTGATATAAAGCGGTGTGTAAAATACTGCCTTTCAGAGGCAGCATACTCCTAGACTCAAGAAGTGGGATTTCCAAGGTGTGTCAGATGCTGTTTGGGAGCAGAATCCAGCCTCTCTGTGCTCTCCCTCCCATATGTCAGCTGCTCATGTTGTAGGACACTAATGAACACTAATAGATCTTAATGATAAGGAAGTTCTGCTCAAACCAAAGGTGTACACTGGGCAGCACCACTTCTCTCCACAGCAGGACAACAATCAGAATTTGATGTGCAAATGGCCACTGGCAGATGCTTTTTTCTTTTCTTTTCTTTTCTTTTCTTTTCTTTTCTTTTCTTTTCTTTTCTTTTCTTTTCTTTTCTTTTCTTTTCTTTTCTTTTCTTTTCTTTTCTTTTCTTTTCTTTTCTTTTCTTTTCTTTTCTTTTCTTTTCTTTTCTTTTCTTTTCTTTTCTTTTCTTTTCTTTTCTTTTCTTTTCTTTTCTTTTTTTCTTTTTTCTTCTCCTCTCCTCTCCTCTCCTCTCCTCTCCTCTCCTCTCCTCTCCTCTCCTCTCCTCTCCTCTCCTCTCCTTTTTCTTATTTTCCTTTTTTTTCTTTCTTTTTCCTTTCTTTTTTCTTTTTTCTTTTTTTTTCTTTTTTTTTCTTTTTTTTTTCTTTTTTTTTTCTTTTTTTCCTTTTAAGACCTTTTCTCATGGTTTTTATTCCTTTATTTTTTTTTTTTTCCACAGTCTTTGGTGGCTTTGTACTTTAGAAGACAAAATGTGAAAAGGAAATGAAGCTTTTAATTGTAGGGCTGCATGTCCACAATCCTCGCTTTAAAAGAACAGCACATGGCCAATGTCTCTGAATATCAAAACAATTTTATTTAGGTGTCTCTTTTTGGGAAGCTGTAAGAGCGTTAGCTGATTTACCATGATCTGTGAAATCGCTTCCAGGAGCTGCCTAAACTTTTAATTTATTTTTTTCTCCACCACTGTATATTTATTATTTAACTGCTGTGGAGCATTTGGTTGAATAGTAAAACTATTTTTGCATTCCAGCAGTGATATGTGGCCTCAGTCAGGGATCAGGGCCAGATGATATTTTTTGCAAGCTGTTTTGTTTTTGTTGAATTAATAGGAAAAAGATTATTCTGACCCAGCAAGTTTATAATCAAAGTCTACAACAGGATATAACAAGGGGCTGAGACAGATGAATAGGCAGTAAACATGTTTAGAGAAAGGAGGAGGAGGAGAAAAGCATATTTTCTCCATAAGATATAGTAATTTCCACTCTTTACCTGTTTGGTCACTGTTTCTTCTGGGATATAGATTCCAGGAGAGATTATTTGCAAGTGAAGGAGTCCTCCATCCTTCAAGCACCTGTACAGGTGACTAAATCCACACGTTTCCTTTAGAGGATTGAGGCTCCAGGGTTTTACAGCCTCCTGTTTGATTCTGTTTTTTATTACCTTCTTGCCTAGTGTCATAGTGACAAAATGGCAATCAGACACTTTTGCTTTTATATTTACAGTAACTTTGAGTGATCATATGGGGACTCACACAGGAAAGCATAACTTACTTTGAACCTCCTACCCTTTCCTCGTGTATGGCTTAAAATAAGTATGCACAGTTATCAAAGTCTTGTCAGGACTTGTAACTTGTCTGCAATAACAAGGTTAACCAGCAATAGCAGTCTATGCTCTGTGGTTGCATGCCAGTAAAACACTGACAAATTGAAAACTGTAATGAGAATAAACACATTATGAATATACCAAGCACATTGACACTTTTACATTAGGAACTGCGGTCATGGTAAGTTGCCTTGTCCTAACCAACCCCTGCCTTTTGAAATAGGGCCCCATTTTAAACTTATCATGTGCTCTAAAACAGTGGCAATAAACGTGTCCCATGTGCCATAACCCTAGGTTTTCAAGACATGGTTTAAAATGATTTGCCTGCTTGGTGTATTCCTACTTCCCCCAGTAAACAAGATTGAAAGTTAATAACAAGAATGTTTTCATAAATGAAAGCATAAATTGTCATGAAGCTGAATAGAGTTATAATTTATAGGCAATCAGAATTTTAAAGCAATAATTGTTCTACTATTTTTATTTGGCTTTATTTTAGTTGGTGGATTTTGTTTTGTTTTATTTTGTCGGGTTTTTGTTGTTGTTGTTTGGGGTGTGGGTTATTTTTTTTTTTGATGGTGTTGTTAATTTTGTTATTGTTGTTGTTTTTCCCTGCAGATATGATTTGGCATGTGTTGATTAATAAAACATTCGCTGAAAATCATTTTCCAGCAATGAATTCTCCTAAAATGAGCTCACTGTTGTTCTGCAAATCACGTAGAGGATTCTATGGACAGAAAAGTGTCACTTCCTGGTTTGGCATATAGCACGTACACATGCAATAAGGATGTGAAGGGGTGGGTTACTCCACCAGGACTGAGAACTACAGGTCTAGACTGAGAGCTGTGGGTCTAAATTTGGCCCTTTGCATATCAAAGTGAAGCGCAGGGGGTTGTTTGATTCCCCTCCGCTGCCGTGGCAAGCAGCCGGTGCGGTGGGCAGCCCTGGCAGGGAGCAGCGCAGCTTGCAGCAAGCAGGTGTGTCGCAGTCAGGAGCGAGCTGCGTTGGCAGTGCTGCACGGGGAAGTTCATGCAGTGATTGCCAGCACTGGCTGGAGCAGTCATTATGTTTCCGCTTTGCCTGAGCCTTCTCAACGTCTGTTTAATTTCCTCCTCCTTCCTACCCCTCCAACAGGTGAGGTTTGGCCAGTATCCGTAAGGGACATGTTGCACAGGAAAGGAATGGTAGGACAGAAAGGATACTTTGGACCCTGGAGTAGTTCAGGTAGCCCAGGGCGATGCTGTCAGTGGTTAGAAACAAAAGTGAGTGCATTTGAGTCTCCCAAGCAGTTTGTGTTTGTGGAGGATCTGCTCCCAGCCAAGCCTTGGCATCCATGCAGGACCTGACAGGCTGCCTTGTGGGTGTCCTAGGCAGCCCAAGAACTACAGCACTAACCTTTGTTGTCAATCAGATTTGGGAAGTAGGACGTCAAAAAGGCAAAGGCAGTGGGTGGGGCCATAGACCTATTATCCCTCCTTATCAGGCCATGGAGCAGCGCCAGTACCTGAGGGAACGGCTTGGAGCGTGATTGCTCACCTCCCATGAAGAGAGGGTGCATGCCTTGAGACTGTAGCTGGGTGGTTTTACTATCCTGCCAAAAATTCAGAAATTTCCCTCTTTGTATCAGGATGAAACAAGTGTTCTAAGGTGACTCTAGAGAAGCCAGCAACCTAGAGGGTATTCGGACACTCACCTGGAAGATAGAGACCCATGCTGCAAACCCTGATTTTGCTTCACTCAACTTGGACATTTGAGCCTGCCAGAGCTCATGTACAACAGATATCCCCTTTCCATCATGCTAGTATTTTTTCAAGGGTGGGATTTTCCCCACTTCTCTTCACAAATCTTTCCTCCATCATGTGTGAATTGTTTAGGCATCAGAAGAAAGACCAAGCAGAAGAGGCAAGAGACACCAGCCTGGATTAAGACAGTCTGAAGCTGCAGGGTCTTCATCAGGCAAAGTTTTGGCATCACCTCACTTCAACAAAGTTTCCTCATGGGGAACAACAGGTGACAGCAGAGGGAAAAGGATCACACCATTCCCCAAAAGTAGACCCAATCCCATGTTAGTCTTCATGGCAGGGATGATGGGTCACTTACACTGAGAGTATGTGTATCTGCAAGGGTGAACAGGCAAGGCTGCCTGCCTCTATAAACTCCCTTTGAGGTCTGTAATCACATTGCCTAATTTCAGCACCCTGCACTAGCTAATGTAGATGCCTACATTCTCCTGTGAGCTATACAGAGAAATTAGGCTCTCAGATCAGTTGCCTGAACATAGGAGTGTAGCACTATTTGAGACAACCTCATGTCACCTAACTGGCAGCTGCTGCAGCAGAAGGGCACAGCTCTCCTGTACCACCTGTGTTATACCTGTCAGCCTTGGGCTAGTATCTTGCCTACCCTAAATTATTCCAAGCACTTGATGCTTAATTCTGAACAAAGTAATTGAATTTTGGACTCCTACTTTTAATTACCTTGAATTGCAACTGGTCTAGATGCCTGGAGTAAAGCATGCTCGTAGAGGTGGTATGATGATCTACTCTCTCCCCGGAGTCTGAGCAGGTCAGCTGGGAGCAATAATCTTGCAATCTTGGCACCCTTGGGAAGAGCACAAACTTGGTTTGGAAAGCTTATGCAGTAGCTCCCATTATGTTGTGCTCTGCTGGTGGAGGTCAGATGGCAGGACTTACGTTTCCATCCAATCTCTTCTCACTGTTCTGTTTTATTTTCTCATCTCTGCCTGGTGATAGATGACTAGGCTCATCTGTGATTCTGGGCTGAAGTTTATATTAATGCGATTTCAGATTTGGCTTCTTCAACAGAAAGATGATATTTGCTCTTTGTCCAGTCAACAGCCTTAAATGCTGTAATTTACAGATTCGGATGGCATTGAACTGGGTCTTGGAAAACACTGAGTAAAACAGATAAAAGTGTTGAAGTAACAGTATTAATTTATTCATTTTGCCTTCCCAAGGTGTCAAAGATAGAGACAACACTCCAGAATAATTTTCTGTTGAGTGAGCTGAGGTTTGAGCTCTTACCCCAGGAACAACTTTCTTAAGAAGACTGAATTAACAACCAATTCTGTCAGGTCATCTGCCATATTGATGTGTTTGGCACACATGTAATCTTTGTTGCAGCTAAATAAAACTTTTTCAGTGATTCTCTGCTTTTCTGCCTCGCTGCCTTTGGCTACTCCTAGTAGCCAAGCTCAGGCTAAACCTGTGCTGCAGATAGCATCACATGGAGCTGTGCAATAATGCAGAGCTTCATGAAGTTTAATATACTCTGCCAAATAGACTTTGGCTGAACTATCCAATAGCCACCATCTCCTATTCAATTTTATGTGATTTAGTCCAAAACCAACTGTCAGTCACAGTAGGGGTTGTGTTACTAAACTATCAGTGCACTGTCAAGCAAAAAATGCTTCAGGTGCGCGGCAAAGTGGTACCCACCCAGTGCTTTGCTATAATTACATGGATGTAACTAACAAGGGAAAAGGTGGTTTAAATCTTTTTCATCCAGTCTTTCACTACCCTCTTTCTCCAAACTGTAATGCCGGTCACAAAAGGCCTGGAACACAGATTAAAATAACAGGTGTTAAAATTAAACATTTTAAAAGAATAAAGTCCAATAGTAAACTGAAAGGAAAATTGTAAATGGTCCCTTTATTTGATATTTTCTTCCTAAAGTTTCAGATTATGTTAGCGTTTTGTAACGATTTTTGGTAAGTATGGATGTGGGAAAGAAATACTGCCAAAGTTTATGCCACATACCGCTTCATAAAAATATGTGCGTATTCATGTCAGAAGGAGAAATATACTACCTGGCATTGAGGTAAAGAGTTTGCAGTAGATACAAGTGCTCTAATCTCGGTTCAAAAAAATTTTTTTATTTAAATATTATTTTGTTCGTGTTAGATTAGGTCTTAGAAGTTATGTCTGAGAACAAGACTGTAATGAATATGCAAAGAGTAAAACGACACTCTAAAGAAAAAGTTATTATTAGAACTCAGCAACAAATGATTTTCAAATGGCACTAACATTTTCAAAAGTTATATTTCTGTTCCAGAAAAGAATTAACAGCCATAATCTTAAACAGGGAAGCATCTTAGTTACTATATTGCATCATAGAAAAGTTATTCGTTCCTCTTTTGCTCTAAGCTGTGGTAGGCTTAAAAATTTCCTGCAGCCTAGAAGGGTTCAGTGTATCTGGGTTTATTACTGTCTTGAAAGTTTTAAAGCATCTATCACTCTTCTAAAATCTCTCTAGAAACTGGTAGACCTCCTCCCACCACTAATTTTCTGTAGCCAACAAAACCCCAGCTACCTACTGTGGTCCCAGCTACCTACCGTGTAGGAGGAGAAGCTCTAAAACATAAACAGGCTAGTACTACACCACGCCATCTGATAGCAATGAAGCCAAAATAAAGAGATGGTTGGAACTGTGCTGGTAAAACGTTGCTTCAACTCGAGCAGAGGAGAGAAAGTTGCCCAAGTAAGTGACATGGAGAAGCAGGTGAGAAAATGATGCTGAAGCTTCCTCAGCTGCAGGAATCAGAATGAGATTTCCTTGAATAAGTGTTTTGTAACTGCGCTCTCTAATCCAGGAAACTATGCTAGACTGAAAGCAGAAAGTTGCAACATTCAGGTTGAGGGCCAAAACCCCCTCTGAGATGACGCTTTCTCTCAGGGCACTGATAAGGGCAAACTGTTTATGATTTTTTCTGCTAACATCTGATTGCCTTGTGTTTTACAGACAACTGTTTAAGAAAGTATTTTAGCATTAAATGCATTTTGTGAAAGTAGCGGAACTACAATACAGCGCATTTTATGCAAATAACTTATAAACCAAAATGCCACTGCCATTTTACTGAAGGAGCTGTCCCTTGACCTTCCATCTCTTCTCTTTTGCATGACATTGAGCACTGGCTTTTAAAGTTATCCCTGCAAAGAATTTAGACATACATGGATTATGAGCTAATCTGCTGATTCTCTTGTTCCCTGCTCCACTTGTATGAAACGCACACACTTTTTCATTTCTCTTATTTAGCAGTTTTTTTCAACAATCTGTTTAAACCAGGTAGAGACAACTTCAGCAAACAGCAGTAATATATAAGCAGGATAAATTCGTCTTTCAAAAATTTGCACTTGGTCTTGTGTGTTCTCTCGTTATTAAGGTTAGCTCTCACTTTCTTTCTCTTTTTAAAATAAGCAGTATTGCATTTCTAGGTATCCTGACTATAGAGCTGTAAGTTTAGGGTGTCAATTTTCACTTCTCATGCAAAATTTGATTAATTTATTCTCCATGAAGTCAAAATCATCTTCATAACGTTTAGTCCCTTCTGGCTGTGAAAAATCTATGAATTGAAAAAGTCATGATGCAGTGCTCTATAATGCTTAACAGTAGCATTTTCCTGATAAGACAATTAATCATTCTTGTCTTATTTATTTTAAATAAAATAAGCATTAAAATTGGTCTCCAAGAGCTACACAAGAGTAATACTTCTGTTGTAAGACAGTCAGAAGGGTTATTTTTACTTGGATCATTTCAGGGCTCTGATTTATCTCACAGCCCAACATCTAGTTGTATCGGCACAACCAGGGGGAGGCAAACTGTGAAGTGGGGAGAGGGAAGAAGGTAACAGAAAGTTTCTTCACTGCCAACTTCTCTGTATCGTTTATGACAACTTGCATTCCTCCCTAATATTTTTGCACCAAAACCCTTCTCCTCCAAAACAAGGGTCCTTTTTCATAAAATTACCGTCTGGACTAACCAGGGTGGGTAGGTTAGAGCCTGGGCTCTACTTTCATTAAACTCTTTGCAGTCAGGACGCAGCCTCTACCACAAGTGAAACGCACTTTTTCACAGCTCTCCCCACACATCCACAGGGTCAGATAAAGTTTTTCTCTGGTTGCTGGGAATGAATCACACGGTAACAAGCTCATCACATTGTAATTCATTTTTTGTCTGTAACTTTTAGCCATAAGGACAAAGAGGAAATAAAAGCCTTTGCTTTGCAATACAGTTCTCAGAGAAGCATAGTTTAATCTGAGTCGTCAGGTATTGGTCACCAAGACTAATTTTGATGTGGCCTCAGGGTTTCCACCTCTCAAAGGTACTGATTTAATCACTATTTGCCCTTCACAGACATTTGGAGGAGAAATTTTGCAGTAAAACTCGTAAGAATGGCTTAACCAACAACATGTATGGCAACAGTGATGAGCATCACAGAACAAGCCACCTGTGAAACAGTGGAAAATATCTGTTTCTGGATGCTGGGTTTTTTTTTTGCACATAGTGGCACAAACAGCTGGCTGTTACACTGTCTTTTTTCCTGGTAGGCTGTTTCTTTTAAATTACACACATGACTTTGGGTACCTAAAGTACTTTTAGTACCACTGCTTATGGGAAGCTCAGGAGAGATCTTTTCAGAAAAGAACAGCACAAAATTTATTCCCTGTAGAAGAAACAATAAACTCGTTGGCATTTAGAGATCCTGTAGGATGGCTTTAAATGAAGCTGCAAAACATTGGAGAAACTTTAATTTTATCAATTGCTGATGACACTTGAAACTACTTTCAGCAAATAGTGATTCACAGGAAGATGATGCTGTGTTTCTCCATGGAAATAATGTGTAAATATGTACACAGTTCATTATTTTTAAAATGCAGAGTATCAGTTAATTTTGACATTTAAATAGCTCCTCACAAATATGCAAAAATTCAAGCATTTGCTTAACTTCCTGCAAGTATTTCCAAGCCTACAGTTTTTCAGCATTTTAAAATCATCAGAGAGCCTAACAAATATTTTTTTGAAAAACCAAGGACTACCTTGTGTTGCACCACTACCACACTTTTCATTTAGAACCAAATAACAATTGAACTCAACTGTGAATATTTATTTACTGTTTGTATTACCCTCATTTTGTTTGATTTCTTCCTTATGTACGTGGAAATGAATGTTGGTAATGAAATGTTGCAATGGTATTACTGGCCACTGTAATGCTGAGAAATGCTGGTCTACCTCACCTAATCATTTTCCAAACCTAGTGGTTGTGATTCACCATGAAAATTATTCAAAGAGCATTTTCCCATAATAACTTTCACAAGCTAGCAACATTATCACAGTAGCAACAAAACCAGCTAGATCTGTTCTGGTTCCTATTGCAATAGTATACACATATGATATATACAGATACACTGTCTGACATTTCCAGCATAGTGTGAAATAAGTGGCTCAACCAGATTCATATTCTCCTGTGTCAGGTGAAGTACACTGTGCTAAATGATCTGCATTTACTACCAACTGACAACACCAGTGAAGTGGGCATGGGGCATATAATGGAAAGAATATTATTCACTTCCTACATTCCCAAAAGACAGTGGAAAATACATATAAGGAACCTTAGTTCCTCAATGCATAGAGCAGGGATTTGGGAATGTGAGTTTAACACCAACAAAAATGTGTACAGCCAAAGTAATACAGAAGACTGGTTGAGATGAGAATACAGATGCAGTCTGGTCAAGGAAAAACCTGACTGTGACTGAGCTGTTACCAAGTTACATCACTATTCCTTACAAAACCAACAAGGTCTTCTCTGATATGTGCTGTTGCAAGCAGCTTTTTGATTCCTTGCAGACTAAGATTATGCCGTGTGTCTTTTATAGTTGTTATAGTTCTTCAGCGGCCATGACTGAAGTTTGATGATCCTGAACACATATGTGTTTTTAATGATTTTGCAGCATGCATCTAAAAAAGCTTAACATAGTATATTAAAGTTACAGTACTAATGACCATTACTGTTCTTTCATTATCTTTTATTCTGGCATGTCTGAAACTACAGCTTGACCCATAGTCTACTGAGGTCAGGAAGGATCTTCCCTTGACATTAGAGGGCTTTGGATCAGTTGTGTCAGTTTCTCAAAACAAAGACCCTATCATTTGAATTTATCAGCACGTGGTTTCATCGGTAGCACTCAGGAAACTAGATAAGTTTGCTGGGTCAGGGACAGCCTGTTACGAGTTCATAACTGTTCTTAACTGCACAGTGGAGACTTTGCTCAGATCATGGTTCTATGAATACAAAGAATAATAAGTGAAATTCAAACTCTGAAACTATGCAATTGATTTCCATTCCAGAGAACTAAAAGAATCCAGCAAGAATGGATTCTCAAGTACTGAGGTGACAAAAGTTTCTAGAATACACTAGCATGCAAGCTTTTGCTGAGTAAACTACAAACTTCCATGCTATTGCAGAATGACTGTCAGTTCCTGCCTCATAAAATCTAAGTGTAACTTTTGTCAAAGAGTTAATCAAAGTACACCACCAAGAATAAGTCATTTCAAGAATTACCATCAACGAACTCATTTGAACTCAGCCCAGCTGCTGCCTGCAGCTTCAAACAGATGCTACACTTATTCCAGGCACTCTCCGGTTCCTTGTTGTCCATCACACTTTTCTGGAAAATGGGGAGAGCAACTGTTACAGCTACAGAGAAGTCTGCAGAAAGGTTGACACCAAAGATGTGTTTTTACTTTCTCAATGTGCTAATTTTCTTTTCAGTTTCACAAACAGTGTCTGGTATATGTTTCGTCAGGCTTGTGCTTCTGGCTTGATTTACACCATTCATGCCAGTTAAGGAAATTTTTACCCCAAATTTTAGATCATCTGTGTTTAAGGGCCATAGACATTACAATGAAATAATGTTCTTGTTTTGTTTATTTACAAGATCTTCTTTTCTATTGGACTTTTTTTATTGAATGAAAATCTCTTTTCCCACAGATGAGCCATAGTAACTTCCAACAGGAAAGTAACTTTCTGCTAGTGGTTTTTAGTATGTCTTCACTTTAAAGAAATGTGTTATGAAAAAAGTTGCAAAACCTACTGTTGCTTGCAAATAAAAGATTGTTAAGTAAGTCTGAAGGCGGTATAAAATACTTTTGGGCTAAAGAAAGCATAAATCACACCAACTCACCGTAAAATTCGACTGTTTAAGGTACAGTACTGTGTAAATCCATAAAGCCAGCTACCACAGGCTCTTAATTTTTTGAATGTTTAAATTAAGGGAATTCTGTCAAGGTATTTCTCACTATTAGGAGAATATTGCATACAAAACAACTAGAGATGGGTAAACTCATTTTACCTCATTACAAACCCATTCAAAGACCATTTCTAATAATGAAATATTATTAGCTTCTTGTTTTTTTTAGGAGATGATCACATAGAATAATATCTAATGGTAAAATAAGGGAAGCAGAAAAGAAGAAAGCAGCATGGGAAAACAAATACAAACGTAGTGTGAATAATGGATTAAATAGTATGGACAGAAGATCTGAAAGGAATACTAGCAATACCTCTATCCACAGTCCAAAGAAATACCTGGCACATTAGGTAGCTGTGTGCTATTTCCTGGCTGCTAAGTTATTGTACATTCCTAATTCTTACTAAAAAAGAAAAAAAAAAAAGGTTTAAATTGCATCAAAGAAAAGTCTGCAAATTCAATTCAGGCTAGTTCTGCAAAACCTGTGGACCGTAAGAATAATATAAAATGTTCACAGACATTAAGTTTGCTCAAGACTAATGATAATCCCTTGTGAAATGCAAACTGAAATTTGTTTGCCTACCAAACAAGGCCTTTTTCTTATCCCCCTTTGCATTCACAGATACAGGCATGTGTTGGCTTGTTATTGTAGTTTATGAATGTTGGCCTTTATTTCTGTGAAATTAGTGTTATCAACTTCATTTGACAAAACATAAAATTACACGTAAAGCTGACAGACTTGGAAAAAGTAATAGAAATTAAAAGGAGATAAACATAGCTTTATGAAGCTGTGTTCTCTTAAATAGTTCTTTTACTGTGAAGGGCTACATAATTACACCAAGCCATATGTGCGTCTTTTTTTTCTTTAATATATATTCCTGGAACTGGACAAGTGCTAATAGCAATGCTCAGGAAAATGACATCTATCATCCAGAAAGTTCTCATCATAGCTTACTCTATCAGTTCAGTGATGAAAAAAAAAAGCCATCTAAAAATCAGTATCTCCAATTAATGTTTTAGCTGAACTTAAAATAATATTCTAAGGTCAGATCATAAAAGTGTGGGATTAGGCAAAAGCCAGTAAGGGTAGCTGTAACTTCTCCTTTACCTGGAGACTGACATGATGAATTATACTGTTCATAGATAGCACAGGACAGGTGGAATTTGAAAAATACATCCCATAACATAAATCATATGACCTAAACAAAACATTCCACAGGTTATGGGTTTTAGTATTCTGGAATCAAGATTTCTTATGCCAATTTGTAGATTTTTATGTTCTTCATTGGCCTTTTAATAACAATCAATTTGATCTTTCTATCTAATTGCTCTCATGTTAATAATTATGCAGGGTCAGGAAAGCTCTAATTCTTAACTATGCATATGGGAGGATGTATGGTTATGACATCCCTTTAAAATCTTCGTGAGAAAGATGTGACCCAGGGCAGTGAGAAAACTCTCAGAAGAGCTGATGAGCTGCTCACAGTGCCAGGCTGAGGTAGCTGCCCTGTGCTAACTTGCTGTGCCATCCCTCAGAGCCAGAAACCCTCCCCAGAACCACTTGCCTGAGACTGGCAGAGAAACTTCTAGCTCCTGTGCTTTTATGGGCTCCATTTTAACTATGTTAGCTTGTGTCACAGTCTCTTGGTTACTTACTGTCTCAGGCAGGGAAGCTGCTTTTTGGAGGCTCTGTGGAGCTTGCAGGATTCCCTGAGAGTCACCAGGCAGGGTCTTGAAGTCCGCGTCTCTGTGTCACACACGGAATGAAAGGAGCATTTTTCCTATTAACTGTGACTCTGACAGTTCAACAATGGTGGAGACTAGCAAACATTTTATCTTGCGAAAGCTGGCTGAAGATCGCTGTCTTTCTGCTTATTCCAACAGCTCTATGAGCCAGTACAATGGACACAAATGTTCTGTGGACAATCACTCTTTTTTTTTGTTTTCAAAGCACTTCTTCAGGCTCTGCTGTTTCAGTCACTGCTTTACTAAGCAGCCCCACAAACACTTGCACAAGCACGACAGAGGGGCACAGACTGATATGGTCTTTAAATCATCTGCAGTATGGGAAAGGTAGGAACATGTCAGACTCGCTTTGTTTCTAGAGTCATATGTTGGAATAACAAGATCCTCTTGTTCTTGTTTAGCCACATTTGCATAGGGCAAGTTCAAAGTGGAGGGCAAAGGAGAAACTTTCTTCACCTTCTCCCTGCCTGCACGGGAAGCTGAAGTCTCTGACAGGCAGCTTCTGCTCCCCCCTCACTCCCATGGCCAGTGGCACAGATGTACAGTAGGGAGACAGCAACTGCTTCAATTAAAATCTTGTCCACTGTGTAGATGACCATGTCCATTTTGGCTGACGATGGAAGGAAGGAGCTAAGGAGGAAGGAGGAACAAGAGGTCAAGCTTGACATAAATGTCAAAATAGTGGGTAATCACCTGCTTCAATCATTCTCCTGTTTGAAGACACAGGGTCTGGGGAACTGCTGTATCAGCTGTGCGGTGTATAGGGAACAATCTCTTACACCTCCAGTGCTGGAAAAGCAGATCTGTTTTCAATTTGCCACATGAAGAATGGGGTTGCAAACATCCAGGTGTGCCTAGGAGTGGGTTGGTTTCTGTTTCCTTTCTGCACACTTCCTGCCCTGTTCCTCTCAGTCTCTCCACACACCCGCCCCTCATTACTAGTAACAAAAATAATAATAATAATAAAAATCTCCCAAGTAAGCCATTTCAGCAGATTAAACTCCTTTTGACCAAGCCATTCTTGAGGTGTTATTTCCCCTTAGAGTTAATATTTGTCAGCATGGCTGCTACTAACTTACTATACAAATTACTCTACCTTCTTCGTAGTTTTGTATTATTCAGCATAAAACGTATTTCACTTAACAAATACCTTTTCTTTTCTCTGAATGGTCTTTTCTAAGCCAGGGCTAATTCTTCCCTTCTCCCCCCCCAGTGTCAGAAAGGCAAAGGGGAGCTTTCCCCTTGCTTGTGTAGCGTGGCGCCCACTCCCAGCATACCTGGGACAGCTGTAGGTGCTCACTCAACCCTGTGGCAGGTGGAACTGGTACAAAGAACTTAAAATAAGGGATGGTGCAAGGATGGGGCTTGTGAGAACTCTGTCCTGCCCCTCCTCTCAGGCTGCTAGTGACAGTGCCATAATATGAGCCAAGCGCTTTACTTGAGGACAACTATTAGCTCTTCCCATCCAAGTAAGAGGGTTTTTTTTCCTTGCTACACTGCTCTGTTTTCCCCTCAGCCTTTCAGCTAGGAAAGCTAACAACTTGCATCAACACTGCTGTTGCCTCTGGCTCTTGCCTAACTCACGGTGCACATCTGAGAGTGGGGTGCGCCGCGGGGGACGGCCACCAACCAGCGGGTACAGCGATAGGTGCGGGCGCAGGAAAGCCGAAACGGGGCGGGATGGTGACATCTCCTCGGGAAGGAGAGGAGCGGGAGCCGGCGGGGTCCCGTCGCTTGCCGTTCCCGGGGCGGACCACGAGATGGCTCCATGCGGGGTGACCCGGCGGCCGCCGAAACCCCAGAGGGCAGCGCCGGGTGAGAAAACAAATCCGTGATTCTTGTTCCGTCACATTTTCAAGGCGCTTGCTCATCCCCGGGTCTGCTGTAGGACGGACACACCCCTCCGGCAGACCTGAACGCTGCGCTGGGGAAAAAGAAAGGCCGCCCAGGCTGGCCTGGGAAGATTTAGGCTTGAAATCAGACTGAACCACGCCTGGTACTCCAGGAGGTCACTAATGGCCTCTGCGAGCCTCCCCTCGCCTCTGTGTTAGGCGCTGGAGCGGGCAGCTGGTTTTCCACTGCGAATGTGCTGGCAGCTCTGTTAGCAAAATCAATGGCTATTGGTAGGAAATGGGTGGGTCGACTAAGTAGGTAAAGGTGAGAGAGACATTGCGAAGACTTTTAGGGCTTTAAAAGTTGGAACAGAAGATTCTTTCTTTTTTTTTCCTTACTCCTTTGAGGCAGGCTATTTCCATGAAGAAAATTCTGCTCACATTACAAAAGGTGGATGTCAGGGGGGCTGACTGTCATTGAGGTTGAAATGAACTTTGTCACCCTGTTTAAATATTTAAGTCTCCTGATACAGGCAAATACATCACGAAGTGCTAGAAAATATATTTAAAAATACAGCTGCCTTTGAGATGAAGCATTCGTATTCCCACTGTATCAGTTCACTTTGCTCAAGCAACCCTAAAATATAGAGTATGGCAAGAACCTGTGGACCAGAGAAGCAGCTCCATTATCACATTCTGCCTATTTGTGCATTTGAAGCAGTAATACTTCGTTTTAGACTAATAGTTTCAGTCACTCTGTTGATTAAAGTGATTTCCAAGAGGTTAAACATCATATTGATATGCATGTGTACCAGTTTTCTTTCTGCATCCAATCATACAAATGTCCTATTCTTTTAAATAGCTGTGTTTTTATTATAGCTTTGTACCATTTTGTACACTAGTGATATTTAGGTGATTTTTTTTTACTTTCTTTTGGCAGTCTTACCTTTCCATCTTTCCCAAATACAGGGTTTCCACTGTTACAGTGCTACTTTGGTTGTATTAAAAGGACTAATATATTAATAACTTAGAATTCATAAAATCGTCTTCAAAACCCACCCTGGAATGATCCTTGCTTTGGATGCAGCATTAAGGAAGGTACTGTATGCACTTTAAAATAAATGGTCATTTTTTTAGATTGAGTTCAGCAAAATCATTGTTTGGAGAAATTGTAAAGTGGTTCAGGGCAGAAACCAGTTTTATGTTGGTGTATTTTGTCTGAGGTGATCTCAAAGGGCAACAGCCTTCTGGACAACTGTGAGCGTGGAAGTCTAAAGCTGGAGACGCTGGTGCAAGTGAGATCCCTCAGCCATAATTCAAAGTCTTATCTGAAGGACAATCCGTACACACCATATTGGCAGCAAAGACAGACTTTCCCTTCCCGTGGAGGTGGAAGGACGCATGATCATCACACTGTTTATATCTCTTGTAGGCCACACAAACGATTCTCTGAGTGGCTGGAACTGTGAGCTGGGGTGGAAAATGCTAGAAAGAGCTAAGGGAGACCTCTCCTCATATACACTGGTGTAAATGATACCATGAAGATAATGCAGCCCAGCATGAACAGCAAAGCTCCTTTTTGCTGATAGTTTCCAAACCTCCAACTCTGACACCATACTGGTTTGGTTGTGGTGCGTTTAACTGGTAACACAAACATCTTCAATCCTCCAAATGCATGAAAGATGCTACAGAATCCCACAGCTGATGAGAAGCCGGTCATTTATACATCCTTACACATTGCTTTGTACATTTCTTGAAGGCAGAAAATATCCGAGACAGTTGGTTGATTCACAAACATTTTGAATAAATCCTTCCATATCTGAAGGAGGAGAGTGCTCAGGTGTTTCTGTCCTTACAGCAATAGGGCTATAGGGGCCTGATTCTGAAAAGTGTAGAGCATGTGTAGCACCTGATCAGATAAATGAGGGCTGAAGATTCTCTGGGGTATTGAAAAAAATAATCACTCTAGTTTCCTTGTTACCATTCTTTTTTGAACCTGTGACTCTATAAACCATACATAAAATACTGGCATTTATGTCCTTCAGCTGTATGACATCACTTGTCACTTAATGTAAATTTGTTCAGGCTCTACAAAAGCCAAAGCAGATCCTGTGTCTGAAATCTGAGCTCCTACTTGTGAAGGAACATACTGACTGACTCATATTTTTTTTGCTCTTATGTTCAAGCTAGTGAAAAATGAATATGAAACCAGGAATTAAGACACAAGTTAAAACCTGTGTAAGAGGTTTTAAGCAAAATTGTGTGAATCTATGTCCAGATCCCACCTGCTTTCAGTTACAGAAGCCGTCAATATATAAATAAGCACTTTCAATGTGCGCAGTGGGATGGGGATTCATTCAGTGTCACACTGATGTGTTTGACCTGTGGTTGGCCTATAGACATGTGCACATGTGTGGGCAGTGTGGACACTACCTGCATGACAACGTGTATGCATGTCAACCATTTTAGGCCAGCAGTTTAAGCAGTCTAGCAATACGTTTGCGATATGTTTGCTAAAGCTTTATCCTTTGTGAATAAAGCAACTCATGTTTTTAGTCTGCCATTTACACTTGGAAAGATATTTGGACATCTATGTGTCCATGCATTTTATGGCTGGCTTTGGTTTTGGGCTGTTTTATTGTGAAGTGTTGCTTTGGGCATACGCAGCGGGATGTGTGTTGTGGGGTATATGGTGGGATATACGTTGTGTTTGATGTGATGAGTCTGTGGTCCTCCTGTGCATACCGGACGTGAATTCCTTTCTAGCTATGCGCACCGGCTGCCGGCCAGTTCTCTCCTGCCCTAACATGTTTGCACTGGAAGAGACACTTGGTTCACATCTGGAGAGTAGCTGATGCAAAGTGTCATGATCGCAAAGGGCAAAACAATCCCATGCATAATTCAGACTAGTCATATATATGGATTGAAAAATGCAGGCTAAAATCTTGAATATGACCTTGTCTTCAAAAGGAAGCCAGTGGAGGAAATTAAGTGATGGTATGATGTCTTTTCAGCACAGAGGCTGCTCTGATCTAAATCAGCTTTTTTGAGATTAGCTGCCTCAAGCCTGGATACTTGAATAATACTTGTGAATTTTGGCCATCAAATATGTATGGATTACTATAAGTAGAAATGGATCCCCTATCCACAGAGTGAAGAAAGCATTTCTGAAAACAAGGATGAGTTGAATGCAAGGAGAGATGTTTAAAGGAAACCTGAGAATGGGCCCATCTTTAGTAATCTGAGAGGAAACATTCTGGGAAAGGGAGACACTGTTGTGTGGGTGATGGTGATGTCTTCAAAATATTTCCTCTTCTCATCAGTCTGATGAGGAACGTGGTATGTCTCTGCATGGATGATCTGATTAAAAGCATGGCAAACATTTGGGAGGGGACAGATATGAGGAGCTCAGTAAAGAGGAAAAAGGGAAAAGAACTAGGAAAATATTATAGAAGGTCCTCAAATAGGAAAAGAGGAAAGATATAAGTAAAAGTTAGATCAAATTATTTTGAGTTATGAATGGTTTGTTTGTTTTCCTGTATTTATTGGAACAAAAAGAAACTGAAATAGTATGAATTCCATGTTGAGCTCAGGAATCCTTATATATAAGACAGCTGAAAACTGGGAAGGTATTTCAAGTCCCAGCTTTGCAACATCAATGTGAGACAGGCACAGGCAATATGAAAAATGGTTTTATTTTCAGCTTTGGTCACTGGTGTAGATAAGAATGACTGTATATGCACATCTTTGTGTTTGTGTGGTGTGTATATAAGCAGAAAAGCACATAGTGAATTTACTGAATAGTGAAGTTTTCATAAAAGTTGCATCACCTGGCTTTGCACAGCAAATGCACATGTAAATAGGCAAACATAACAGAAAAATATTAAGTCCATTTAATATCTTGACTGAGAGTTAAAAGTGCAAACCCCCCCCTCAATTTGTTTTACTTCGTTATTGTTTAAATGTATCTACCAAAACAGTATACAACATTATGCATTAAACATTGGATATCTAGGGGGGGTTTATGACAAGTCTTGCTGTAGTTCAGTTGCAGAAACCATGACTATGGATTTCCCAACTTCTGTCTGTGAGTCTTGGTTAAAAGACTAATTTATTCATTAAAACAATTCACACTGTCATAATATTTTATATTTAATTTTGATTTTAAAAAGGAAAAGGGGAAAGATTTGACAATTCAATCTGAAGAGTGTATTTGTGTTAAATTAAAGACCTAAAGTATTTCAACCAATGTTTGCACACTACTGAGAACACATTGCCTCCTTTTAGATAACAGTAATTCTGTCCTCAAAGACAAATAATAGAAGTGGGACCTGGGCACTGTCCAGTATGATCATATGGAATTGACTATAAGACAAAATATCCCCCTCCTGATTTGATCCTGAGATGGGGGAAATGCAGTCAGTTCATTTAGTCAGGGACTAGATGGATGTGGTGAGATTTTTTTGGAGATAAACAAGGTGAGCAGACATGCACATCTGTATCCGTTTCACATACAAAGTGCTGGAACAAGTATAAAAAGTCCAAGACACCGTTCTTATTGTGAAAAAGAAAAACCCAGAAGCAATGGAATTTGGTGTCAGGAAATCTCACTAAACAGCATAGAACTGGCTTTGTCCACAAATTTGAGTTAGGGGTTTATCAGTGGAAGAGTCTGGTGGAGGGGGGAAAGCATTTCACATCATGGACGGGGGAGATCCTGCACTGCTCCATGACCTTGGCACCTTGGTGGCTTCACTTGGTCCTGTGAGCCCTGCCTGGTTAGCAATTTTGCCTTCTACCAGTAGAAGACCAGTTGCCATAACTGTGTTCCTCTCCTTAGGAAAACTGATTGTGGGCTTTATTTAACACTGTAGGCGTACTGATAGCCAGAACACCTCATAGCACTTTATACAGAAGTGCAAGAAAGTGAGGGAAATATTCCTTTTGACTTTGGCTACATGCTGTTTTATTTTTAAGAGTAACACCATGTTTTACCAACAAAATCAAAAAAGAAAAAGATACCAGGTTTTCACAAAATTAAGCTTCTTGTGTTTGGGCAAGGAAAGACAGAAAATTTGATCCAGTCAAAGTTACTTCAAGCATAGATGAGATGTGTGGTTCAGTACTGACTGCAGTCAGTGCATGCAAATCGTGTGTCACAGGGAATAAGATGAGAAGTAAGTAGGTGCATAGACCTAGTATGAAGGAGGTCACATCCTAGTTCAGCACGGTCCAGTCTTGACATCTCCAGGAAAGGTTCCCACTAAGAAGAACTAGGGGGCCTCCTCTAAGATCAGGATTTCTGCTGGATTTCTGGGTGCTGGGTGATCAGATGGTCTGTGTCCTGGCCCACATTCTTTCTTTCTTCTTTGATAAAGCATGGCAGCACCTCCACCTCTGGAACCTCCTTCTCCACCCATTCTGGCTGTGAGCTCTTAGAGGTGTTGCTGCTTGTCTTCCTCCCTCCCTCAAAGATGACAGCGAGTTTTAGGGTTTGTGTACGGGCAGGGGTTGTGCCTCCTCTTCTCCCCCTCCTTCCTTATTTCCTTGCAATAATGCAGTCACCGGGTGATCCCAGTCAGCTGTGCTTTTCTACCCTCAAAGCTGTACCCATTCTATCTGTGGAAAAGTCAGGCTGCCAAAGGAGAGCTGGGTACCTCTTCTAGACCACCTCTTAGTCAGTCTGGTCTAAACATGTGCACGTGATACTTAATAAGCATGTGAGAGACATGAATTTGACAGGAATGCACAGTGAGGATAGATACATGCTCAGGTCTCAGCATGAGAGTATTTCCCTAGGCTCTGTAGGATCATCCCTTTTCTTAAAGGTAAATAGATGCTTCTGAGCAGGGACCAGTCTTTAGCTGTTGCCTTCATTGCAGCCTCAGGTTTTGTGAAAATTCAAACGTGAGAGATGTGTCATCTGTAGCAATAAGAGGGGAGGGTGGTTTTGGTGAAAATATGGTTTCTCTTTAATATTGACTATATCTGTTGAATCCAGATTTAGGGTCATTTGTCACTCTATGCTGTCTGCTTCTCTTGGCCAGGCTTTTTGCTTTGTTCACAAAACTTAAAAAATTGAGAAATATTAATTAAATGATATATTCGCTCTCCAAGGAGATAAGATACAGTCTTTTTTACTTTGTTGGGAGCTTTACCTAAAGAAAAGAACATCAAAGGGCATATTGGTTCTTTTGTTTATTTAGTTTTGTTATATGCTTTATAGCCTTTTCTGGTATTCAAAGACCTAAGCAGCTTTACTGAAATCAATAAGAAACACCGATACATCCCTCAGCCTTCCTCAGACATCTCCATCATGGGCGGCTCCAAAGCTTTAGCACTCCAGGTGGAGTGTGTCTGGCTCCAGGTAGAGTCTGTCAATATTTTTCATCTGATACAGTGTATGTATTTTTCATGTACACAAAAAGGCAGGTTCAGAAGTACCAAACAACTCTGAGAATTTCATTTCATTTTATCAAGTTACTTGTCAAAAACAACCAAACAAAAAGTAACTTTCCTTAAACCCCTGAAAAGCCATTGGAAAACATATTTTTGTTGTTGTTGTTTGTTTGTTTGTTTGTTTTTTAATTGCAATACTTTAAAATAAATCGTATCATTGTCTGGTTTGAAAATACTGTACATATTCAATTTCCTTAGAAATGTATTTTAAAGAAGTAAAGAAACTCTCAAAATCACAATGAAATTTTTGTTTCAGGTTACACCAAGTATTTAATGCTGTTTAAAAAGTTGTTAAAAAGCCTTAGGTTTGCTCAACATTTTTTATTTTGTCTGAATGTCTTGTGAATGGAAGCATCAATAATCACGCAGCTGTTTTTCTGTCACTTATAATTTTGGATCTTACAGCCAATACTATTACTAGTTTTCCAGGAATTTAAGCATCCAGGCACATCTTTCTAAAAGACTCATAGCAGATTAAGTATATAGAAGGCAGAATGCAGATAGCACACAAATCAAGCTTTCTTCAGTTTAGACAAGTCAAAAGAGAGAGACTAATTCAATTAGAGGAATTCCTCCTTCTATTCCATTTCTTAGAATCATAGTATCATACAATATTCAAGTTGGAAGGGACCCATAAGGAATGTTGAATCCAACTCCCTGCTCTGTACAGGACTACCTAAAACTAAACAATATGACTAAGAGAATCGTCCAGATGCTCCTTGGACTCTGGGACTGACCACCCCCTCAGTGAAGAAGACTGCTTCTACACTTGTGGGTATTCTTTGGAGTATTCTTTGGGATGCAGATAGACTTTTGTGTGCGTGTGTGTGTGTGGACACCGCTTTTTATTCTGATCCTCCTACAATTTCCAGCACCATCTAGCTTTGGACTCTCCTGATCAATGCTAGATCAGGGTTGCCTCATTACTCTGCAATCTAGACTGAAAAAAGAAGCTTATTGTTCCACCATTTTGATGTCCACACTGACCTTACCTGTAAGGGACAGATACTCAGGATCGTTCTTTTTCAAATTAGCCTGGGAAACAGAGATGCAAGCTGTATCATGAAGCCACGTCTAGATCATAGTGTCTGAAAAATCAATCTAGAATTTTCCAACAGTGTGATGGGTTAATCTTGGCTAACAGCCAAATGCCCATCCAGCTGTACTCCCCCTCCTCAGCAGGACAGGGTGGGGGAAATAAGAAAAAAACAAGAATGAGAAAGTTTGTGGATTGATGTAAGGACTGGGAGATCACATGCAAATTACCATCACTGGAAAACCAGACTTGACTTGGGAAAATTGATTTAATTTATTGCCAGTTTGAATAGAGTTGGATAGTGAGAAACAATAATACATACATTAAAACAGTATCTCCTCTTCCCAGGCTCAACTTCAGACCTTCACTCTGGACTCCTCTCATCGCCCTCCTGAGTGTCACAGGGAGGATGGTAACTGTGGTTTACAGTCAATACACAGTAGTTTATTTCTGCTGCTCCTTCCTCCACACACTTTCCCCCTTCTCAAGTGTGAGTCCTCTCCAAAAGCTGCCATCCTTTGGGAAATAAAAAATCTGTTCCAATGTGGTCTTTCCATTGGCTACAGTTACTTCAGGAATATCTGTCTGCTCTGGTGTGGTCCTCTCCTTGGGCTGCTGGGGAATATCTGCTCTGGTACCTGAAAAACCTCTTCTTCATCCTCTGACCTTGGTGTTTCCTCTGTTGCTTCTCACTCTTTCTCCCCACTTCTCTTCTGCCTGACCAGTATGTTTTGCCCTATTCCAAGAACGTTGTCACAGAGGCACCTCTGATGGGGCAGCCCCCAGCTTCTTCTCATAAAGATCACCCCTACAGCCCTCCTGCCACCAAAACCTTGCCAAATACAACCAACACAGTGGTACATATGTGGGCTCACCACCTCATTGCTTCCTGTTCCTTTCTTTTTCCCAGGAAGCTGTAGGGACACTGCAATGAAGACTGGTAGAGCTTGTGATGACTCCAGCAACATAGAGAGGGAGAATCAATGGGAGAGGCATTTGTTGTATGTGCCTGAGGCTTAAAAGGCAGCTCCCCAGATGTAGGAAAGTTATAAGATACCAAAATTAGCTCATACTGAAAAATGCTATTTCACTAATGGCAATAACAACTGTGCCACGTGTTCACTACAGAGATGCCCAAGGACACTCACCTGTAGTGTATTAAAAAGGAAGAGACCACAAATGTATTAGTGCTGGATAGATAAAATATTTAAAATGTTATAGCTAGATGGACTACAGAGATAGTAATCTGAGATGTATGCATACACTGTACATTTTTATACTAGAGTTGCAGCATAAATGACCCCATTAAATCCTGTTATTTTCCTAATCCATTAAATGCTTAATCTCATTGCAAGTGTTGGAAATAGTTATTCATTTATACACTTGTTTTTGCCACACATTTGATGTCAACAAGGAGTGTGCCTTTGACTAATCAGTTAAAACAGCTGGCAGAGAAAGTAGTGAATGAGCATCAAGAATGTGCTTTTCCTAGGAAGGGGACTGTTGGTGGTTTTTCTTTGGTCTGAGTTATCACTGATTCTACAAAGAAATGTTATATTATACACATAGAAAAGCTTTTGTAGGACAGACTCTACTCTGCATTAACAATCAGGACAAGGGCAAACAGTAAAAGTTTTTGTGGTTCTCAAGTTGCCTCAGGCTGCTGCTTTACTTGCCCTAACTGATTGCATTTTGCAGCTGTGAGTAGGTGGAAGGACTCTTCTCTTTTTCAATACTCTTCATCTCTCTTACCTCTCAAATGTCTGCTGTACCAAGATGGGTAAAGAAAGCTATGTAAAAGTCAGATGTGTGAATTTTACTGGCTGACAATTATGTCCCAGAAGAGGAAACTCTCATGAAGACCACTGCAAGGTGAATCTTGTCCTTTTGTGCTCCTGCATGAGCTGTAGCAGATAGAGTAAGTCTATTCAGGTCATCAAGTTTTTGTTTGATGGACAGATATTTTTAAGTTTATTGAGCTCAATTCTGTCACGCTCTTGTTCATCCTCCTTGGGAAACAACTCACTCCCCTCTTTAGAAGCAATTCATTTGCATGCTGGGACTTATGTTGGGCTTACTATTACACCCAGCAGTGTTGCAGGACACTGGGGTGAAGTGGGTGCCCAGGAGAAGGGTGAGTCTCCCCCTCCCTGCCCCCAGCTGGGGGCATTACTGCTACAGACCAGCACAGTGCCACTTGCAGGAGGGGGTCATGGAAGTTACACCTTAGGTGAGGACAGACACAAAATGAATAGATGTTGCACTGAGTGTGTTTTCATCCCAACTTGCCACACCTCTGTGTGTGTTTACTACAGATGTAGATGCAATTATTTGTCACTGAAGAGAAGTACTATACTTTGTCAGAAGAAAAGGAAAAAAAGATGATGCTTTTGCTGTCACAGCTGTGGTCTGGACATAATGCAAGTATTAAAGCATCAGGTAAGAAAGGAAACATTTTAAAGGTTAAGGAATACTTCAGACTGGATAAGCTTGAAGTTATTTTTAACACAGGTGTTTCTGTAATGGTGCTACACTGTATGAGGAAAATTCACAGTTCTCCATGACACTCATGCTAGGTGTTACACCTCTGCAGAATGATGGCTTAGTAACTTTGGCTGTAAAGTAATAGGATTAGGAACACTTTCAAAATCTACTCCTACCAAAGATATTTCCCCTTTCACAGTCTGTGCTTTTTGCACAGGTGTTTATTTCTGTATTTACAACCTTTCTTAAAAAGGGATGAACTATATTTGAAATTTTGGGAGGCTACCTGCTACTTCTCAAGTAACTCCACTGAAAATATTGAGTGAGAAATCAAGAGGATAGACCTGTTGAAAATAATGTGTCCCAAGGTATGTTCATTAAGACAAAATAGCTGCAAGACTTCAGTCCATCAGTTCCATCATATATAATGAAAACATAAAGAAAGATCCAAACCTTATCTAATGCCTAGAAATACTACAGTAATGGCCACATTAGAAATGCTGTTGATGAACACTGTCTTAGCTTTCAGGTTCAATAATGACAGTAGAACAGGAATAATAATGAGAAAAGTTGATGAGATTTTCCAGAAATATCAGTGGTGTTCTTATACCTTTGAGTAGGAAAGTTGTTCTCATTGAGAGAGCCTTTAGATGATCCCATCACATTTAGATTATGTTTCTAGAATTAATACTGGGCAATATTTCAGATTTTCTTCCAGTAGCCCTTATCCTTCTGCCTATTTAAGTGATGCATCTGAAAAGGGAAAAATCACGAGTGATCCTTCCTAGAATTTATAACTTGTTGCAGACATCTTTCGTAAGGATCAGTGGTGTGACAGTGTCACAGCTGGTGGGTACATAATCAAGGGTGTAATTCCATCAAAAGCTAATTGCACTGAAATCTAGAAAAATGCTTTGCTGAGTCACATTTGCTCCATGTGCACAAGTATCCATTGCCAGAACACAATAATGTAATAGAAGAATATGGAAGTGACACTGAAAATTTTTGAAAGACTCTGCTCAGGCCTTAATATTGTGAAATGCTTGAAAAACTTATTTGTATTCTTTGTACATGTAACTGTCTGATATTCAGCCAGAATAAGCAAATAGAGGACTACTTTTGGATCTTGGGTCAATTAAATAATTCCTCCAAACCTCCTGGCAAATTTAGCTGAATTACAATATATTATTCATAAAGTGGTCTGTGAAGGTTTGCTCCTATTTTAGGATATTTAAATGACAATTTAAAATAAGATAGAGTTTTAGAGACTTATGAGCAACTATCATTTATCATCTGGCATCATTTTAGGTCATATTTCTGAAGGGTATTTTTCCTGTGTATGCATATTTAGATCTGGAAAGGTGGAAGGCTTGTTTTTGAAACTTAAAGTGAGTGCAAATCTAGAGATTGCATCAATCAGGACTTGTCAGCCTAAGTTACACAATTTTAAAAATCAGTTATTAAATCTGTGTATCCTTGTGCAAGTATAAGAATCTGGAAACAAATTATGAAAGCCTAAATTGCATATGTGGGTAAAAACCCCTTGACATCAGCCTATTCAAAGTGATTCCTCTCAGAAGCTTAACCAAGGCTATTAGAGGGACTAGGTGTCAGACCCAGTATTAAAATGGAAAATGGAAAAAGTATTTGATTGATTGGTTAATCTACTGAACAACACTGACTTGCATTAATAAGGATAATATCCTACATGTGGCCTTAGTAAACCACTTTTGTATCTCCAGCTCTGCCCTTCACCTACTGGATGACCTCGAACATTGAGCATTGCCCAGTGCTTGAGTTTTCCCATTTAAAATAACAATAATATTTCTTCACCTTTATAAAACTCCATGAAAGCAGTTAATGAAAAGCATTTCGGAGGAGTCAGGTATTATTCTTACTACTGATCTGTTGTTGTGACAATTCTTCTAGGTTATGAGAGAAGAAATTTCCTCTGCCAGCATGCAGCCAGGAGGAAACTTGCAGCTGCTGTAGCTACAGATAATCTGTAGCTACAGAATGGTTTGAGGTCAGATCAGCAATAGCTATAGATTTTCACAAGTCTTAAAAGCTGCCTCGGAATGACAGTAGTGGGCAAGACCATGAATATCCCAAGGAAAAGAAAAATGGTGACAAACTTTCCTTGTAATTGGTTTGCATCAATCAGAATATCCATGAAACACAAAGGTCAAGAAACTTATTTTAAAAAACCCTATGTGAATCTAAGATTAGCTTTGACATTTTCAAAACGTCAGAAAATTAGGGGAAGGCCTGCAGCCCTGAGGATTGCGGTCTCTTAGGCTGACTGAAGGAGAGACTATATTAAACATTTTGAGACCTGAATGATCCATTCTGTATTAGAGAAGATTTACAAGATCCTCAGAGTACACTTGAAACATCTGACTAAGAGAGAGTCTGTGGACTTTCTGCCTTCTTGGTAGGGATTCTCAAGGGCACTATTAAGGAATCAACTATTGTGATTGATGGAAAAATAAAGAAATTGAAGAAGAAATGAAGACAAACTATAATGTGGACTTTTTCCTGCAGTCCCATGATATCTTCAACATTAAGTGATTTTGGCAGATAATTTCTACTATGAAGCATGTGGATAGCCAGAAGGCTATTAAGAGAGAATGATGCTATAATATAAGCATGGAGGATTCTTATAAAGTGTATCTTTCTCTCATTCAAAGTACATGATGAAAAATGATGTGTCCAGAGTGCTAACAAATTATAACAAAGTATAAATTCTCCCTATATATACATAATACTAAACTGCCTTTATTATCATAAGCCACCATTCTCCCCACCCCACCCCCCCCGCTACGCATTTCCTATTTATAAAAATAATTTCAACTATATCTTTTAGTTAATCGTGGCTAGCTCCATACGCAAGCTGACAATATGCCTGAGGTGATAATATGTCTGGTCAGTTAGACCAGTGTGTGGTAGATGTAAAATGCTTAAATGGGAATGCAGAATTCTGATGGAGTAAGACCCCATGTTCTCTTTGTGCAGACGAAAATGATCTCATCATGTGCAAGATCATAGGGGATAAGACTCCTCCTTTCTTCTTGGTACAAATTAAATCTGATTGATGTAATGAATATACACATGCAGCTAGATGAAGTCACTCTCTCTCACCCATGTATATAGCTTATAGAATTGTCTTATTAGTTTGTCTTTCCCTTTTCTACGAATTATGTGTGAATAGACTTATTTATTTATTTATTTATTTATTTATTTATTTCTCTTAAGTAAAAATTGCGTGTGATTCATTAAGTCTTTCTGAAGAATGACTGTGAGCTTTCAGATTCCTACAGGGATGTGCTCAGTGTGGTGTCACTGGTCACCTTGGCAGTATGGTATTGCTCCCAGGCTCTGCCTGAACAATTGCAAGTATAATGTAAATATAAAGCTTCTATTTCTATCTTAAGAGAGGTTCGTGTGCCTAAAACATCCGTTTTTTTCCATGCTACCATAGGTTTAATAGAAGGTCTTCCTTTTCCCTGTTAACTGTGTCGACTTTCTATGCTTTGACTATGATCATTATGAGACTATATCATACCCAAGAGCCTGTTCATTTTCCACTTTTTCATTTTGCCTAGGGAAAGACTGCAAGAGCAGTTTGCGGAGCTAGATGATGTGGACTGGCATTCAAAATGCCATTTTGCTAGTGCTTATTTTAAACCTTGTTCTTTCTGGGCCAAATCAGCCAGACTTCAGTCTGTAACCAGTTCCTTTCAAGGTGTATCTACTTGCATCTGTGCCAGTACCCTGGGCAGGAAGATTATGTGGTACTAGCTGCAGTAATGTCAATACTGGTGCCAATATTTTTATCTGCATTAATGCCAATGCTTTGGCCTTGTATCTAAAAAGCAAAAACCAAACCCCATTTCTTCCTCATGGCAGAGATGATGGCAGGCACAGTACAGAAATATTTTGAGTGCCATTTGATGAGCATGTTGGTACACATTTTTTTCTATCATCATTACAGAACATGTACTGAAGAAATACATGTATCAAAATTAATTAACAAATACCTAATTCGTGCTTGTTTGGAATTATATAGGGATAGTTCTGGATAGTAAATAAAGGCATGTCTAAGATCCTGTAGTTGCAGGTGAAGGAGGTATCTGGCTGAAGCCGAGTGACTGTTTCAGTGCTTCCTTTGTTTAAATCGACCTTGCCTGCTCTGTCTGTGTATCTAGATTCCCAGTCAACTTCACACACAATGTTCAGAAGTACAAATCTCAGGGAGAAATGGAAAAGATTTATTCTATTTGCTTTCACAGAAGGAAGATATTAGCTTATGCAGAGTTGGGACAGGTTCCTATCGTGACAGAACAAAACTGGCTTTTCAGCTAGTGCCTTACCATGGCAATCTGCTTCAAAGGAACAACTGTCATTTTTGATAAGGATAGTGAGAATTACTGTCGTCTGGAGAGAACACTATGCCTCTGGGTTGTATAGTATATTACAACAGAAGGATTTATTCTTTAAGAGATGAATAATTATTCCACTACAGCATTTTGTCATTGCTGGTTTAGGAAAGATGTAGTTTGTACCCATCATGATTATAATGTAGGTCTTTAGCTAGCTCTTTCCAAATATAAACTGGTGAGACATATACATATATATATATATATTTTTTTTTTTAATTATTATTATTTTTAATAGCACAGAGTCAGGCTGGAAAAAGTAGCCAGTTAGTGGAAACCTTCATAGGGCAGGTGGATTTGGGGAATGTGTGTGCATGCCACATGCCTCCCCACAGCCAGGATGCAAAGCAGAAGCTCACAATCTCGCAGAAGCTGCACGACCAAGCAAGTTATTATGGAGAGTTTCTCTGTGGCTGAGCCAGTACAAGCTGGGTGCTAAACTTGTTTCCGCTTGAAGTTGCTCTTTGCATACTTGTTAAGGCAGAATGTTCTACCTTTTCACCTCTGCAATACTGGGTGTGAAACATAGGCCTCTAGGTGTTTCCTGGCTGGCAAGAATTCAATGGTAATAAAATTACTAGTAGAATAAATGTTTCAGAGGCAGTTATCCTCTCTCACCTGTTTGTAATTTTTTATTAATTATTACAAATGTGTTTAAGTACACTACCTGATTTTAATCTGCTGTATTCCCAGGATTTACATATAAAGGTCTTTTTCCCACAGAATCATGAATAATCGCATATGTTAGGGTGTGGTGTAAAAATACTGAAGGTTGGTGATACACCTACTAGCAATCGTTCATTTTGTAGAAGGCTGATTCTCTAAGTAGTTTGCTTCTTATGGCCCTGATCCAAAATTCTGTTGAAATCAGATTCTTATTGAGTTAAAAAGCTACGAATCTGGTCCCAAATGTTCTTTTATGGGAAGTGTTTGTAGTGCCATTGTTAACAATATATGCAGCACTGGGTGTGTGAACTGTATAAGTAGAAATTTTACTTTTCCCAAAGCTCTTGCTCACTTTTATGCATTCTTTGCTCAAGGAAACAGCAGGTGGCTTACATGAATACTGGGGTTAATGAGTCTACTTAAGTGAGCAACTCTTTATCAGAGCAAGAGTGAAAAAATAATCACAAACTGGTCCTCAATATCAAAAAGTTCAGGACTTGCCAGATAGCACTGAGAACTATAAAGGATTAATATTATTATATATTGAAAGAAAAGCTGACTGGCGTAGTGGTGGCAGGGGGCGGGGGAGGAGGGGTTGTTGTTCCAAGTGCAGCAGAGCTAATGAGATCTAATGCTTTTGTTTCTTAATCCCTGAACTGAATTAATCTCTTTCCCTTCCCATGTGACATCATCCCTGAGGGGCAGGGAAGCCGCAGGGCAAGGTGCGAGCTGCCCGGATGGCCAAATGGAGGGTGAGGGAGCCAAACTGTGCCTCCCCTTAGCAGAGAGACTGACCCTGTCTCTGCTCTCCTTCCACTTTCGATTCTCCCGAGTTATACAGAGGTATAGTTGTCATCTTCGGCATTTCAGGTTGGATTGAAATAGGCAAATGAATTCAGAAGTTATTTGAGAGAAGGATTGGAGGTCAGTATCCAGTGGAGTGCCTCAAGGGTCAATACTGGGGCCGGTATTATTCAATATATTCATCAACGATTTGGACGAGGGAATAGAGTGTACTATCAGCAAGTTTGCTGATGACACCAAGCTGGGAGGAGTGGCTGACACATCAGAAGGCTGTGCTGCCATCCAGCGAGACCTGGACAGGCTGGAGAGTTGGGTGGGGAAAAATTTAATTAAATATAACAAGGGCAAGTGTAGAGTCTTGCATCTGGGCAAGAACAACCCCAGGTTCCAGTATAAGTTGGGGAATGACCTATTAGAGAGCAGCGTAGCGGAAAGGGACCTGGGGGTCCTGGTGGACAGCAGGATAACCATGAGTCAGCACAGTGCCCTTGTGGCCAAGAAGGCCAATGGCATCCTGGGGTGTATTACAAGGGGGGTGGTCACTAGGTCAAGAGAGGTTCTCCTTCCCCTCTACTCTGCCCTGGTGAGACCGCACCTGGAATATTGTGTCCGGTTCTGGGCCCTTCAGTTCCGGAAGGACAGGGGACTGCTGGAGAGAGTCCAGCGCAGGGCAACAAAGATGATGAAGGGAGTGGAGCATCTCCCTTATGAGGAAAGGCTGACAGAGCTGGGTCTCTTTAGTTTGGAGAAGAGGAGACTGAGGGGTGACCTTATTAATGTTTACAAATATATAAAGGGTGAGTGTCATGAGGATGGAGCCAGGCTCTTCTCGGTGACAACCAACGGTAGGACAAGGGGTAATGGGTTCAAACTGGAACACAAGAGGTTCCACTTAAATTTGAGAAGAAACTTCTTCTCAGTGAGGGTAACAGAACACTGGAACAGGCTGCCCAGGGGGGTTGTGGAGTCTCCTACTCTGGAGACATTCAAAACCCACCTGGACACATTCCTGTGTAGCCTCATCTAGGTGTTCCTGCTTCAGCAGGGGGATTGGATTAGATGATCTTTTGAGGTCCCTTCCAGTCCCTAGCATTCTGTGATTCTGTGAAAGATAATACAGAAGTGTAGACTCCCTTTCCTGACAACAACAACAACAAAATGCACCCTGAACTCTCCTTGAAGAGGGCTAAACTTAACTTGCAGTTCCCCGTTCAGATTCCATAACTCTCTGGCCCTCATGAGTTTTTGTACACTTTAATTTCAGAATAATTTAGCTCAGAAATAGTAAGTTTTAATAAGATGATAAACTATTTGTATTAGGAAGTGGATCACTTGTGATTTCTCATTGCACCGTCTTTGTGCCAATTAGCATGTTACCTTTGCTGCCAAACTAAGAGGATCAAACTGGAGTATTTTATATCGTTTTACATTTTGTTCTGCATTTTACTTTTTCTCTTCTATTTCTACATTACTTATTTGACAAAACACAAACAACAAAAATTACAAGAAGTAAATTTTACACTGACTCTATAGTATTTGTGAAGGAAGCAATTTGTAACTAACCAAAGTCTTGACAGACTTTGAAAAGACTGAATTTTAAAGGCTGATGGATCTCAAGCTGCAGCTACACAACTGGCCATCAGTGTTACCTGGAGAAATATAAATATGAACAGCTAGTGTTTGAAAGTTAAGGAAGTCACAAAGACTCAGGAACAAAGCAATCCAACAGAGGAATCTACTTCCCACTTTCAGACTCAAAAAAGTGATTTCTCTGAAGAAAAAGTCACATCAAATGCTTTTTTAGATAAAATATACTACAAATAAGAAAGATCCTACAGGAGAGGCTTTAAAGTGTCTTTCAAAATTAGCAAGCACAAAAAGCCCATAGGTCAAGAATCAAGTCATCTCCTATAATCCGTATTCACTCAGGTAGCATTTCAAACTCGAGCACCTTGAACTGACCTTCAAAAGGCATTTCTTCACAAAATGTGTGTTAAGCTATTGTCACTATTCATCCACCTCTAAACATCTGGCATCAAGCAAAGTTCAAAGGAATCAAACAATGATCCCTTGAGGAAAAAAAAGAAACGGCAGCACCAGGGCCAGTCTGAATACTGGAAAATGGACAGTGAAGGCTCCCATGAAGCGAAGAGTATTGTGTGGTCAGCAATCCTGACAATTACTGAGTTTGAAATAAATTGTAGTATAAAAATTAATACACTTATTGTGCATATAGCATATATAAATACAAGCATTTTCTTGCTGAGGAGACTTGCAGGGTGCTTGGAATTAACTAATATAAGAATTAGTAGAAATTGTATCCATAACAGTGCCCCCTCCTATTTTATGCTTGAAAACAATTTCAATGATTTATGAAGTGGAAATGTACAATAAAGGTAACTTGTAAAAATTACTGATTCATAGAAGTGAACAGAGACCAATAGTGATTTCTGAATTTTATTTCTTGTATCCTTGTCATGTGAATTGCTCTTTCTTCTTACTGAAGGCCATCTTGAAGAACAACAATATAAACCTCAAGTGACTTGAGTCTGGGGAAGCCCTGACAGAATTATCTGAAAATCCCACAGGCTTTCTACTTTCTGCATATAATACAACGATGACAGTCCTGACTTTTCCCACAACATCCCATTTAAGTGTGGAGTGGTTATTAATAAAAACTTGATGGGATTCTAGTCACAGTAGTTGTCATGTAAGTAAAGTTTGAAAGCTTTGGGTTAATATGGAATAAGATGTTGAAGGTTGGGAGAGAAAATGAAAACAAAGAAAATTCACCATGGGTGCAATTTTATTTTCTCTGCAACTAAAAATCATCATACAGCTATTGAGAAATCAGATTCATGAACACATAAAGAATCCCAGATGATCTGAAGGGCAGAAATTAGTCTTTACTTGCTACGAGGTTGAGATAATTCTGACCTCCTGACTGGGCGGGCTCTGGAGGGTTTAGCCTTAGGGAGATAAATCAGTCAAAACTGGAACAATGTGTGGTATGTGCAGCTCTTGAAATGGGCACAAAGATTGCAATTTATCTTATTGACTTCCAAGCTACAGTAACTCGTGAGGGCTCAGGAATCTCACTTTAGTACCATTGCAGCCATGAATTATGTTGCATTTAGAAGATGTTTGTGACACTTGTGGGCCTGTCTACCTGCGGACTTACAGATCTATTGTAGAAGAAAGGGTCCTGTCTTGAGTAAGGGCCCTTTTATGCCCTACCACCACAAGAGAACTGACTTCTCTAGTGGAGATTTACTTGTTAGCACAAAGCTGGTGGAATCCCTCCATTTCCCAACAGAAAGGGTGCACTGGGGATAATAGAGTTGTGTTAGGATGGTAGGACATAGTCAACATAGCTTATTGGGATGCTATGGCAGAGCAGAGCTTTGCTGGCAAACACCTTCATAAGCATCTGTGCCAAGAGTTAAATTAAAACAGCTGGTTGGCTGCTCTCAGTCTAGACCATTTTGGGGTCAATGGGTCTAAAGACCATAGGCTCAAATGTTCTCACAGCCTCACTCTTAACAAGAAGATCTTGAGCTACAGAAGTTAGAATGTTAGAATGTTAAAACATGTTGCTCGTTGGCAGGTCTGTCTTCCTCTAATGATACAGGACATGTTCTGGACAAGAACATCTAGGAACCTCTGGAGACAAGTCCTCTAAAATCATCAGGAATTAACTTTAATTTTGCTTTTTATTCTCTCTGAAAAGTTGTTCACACCCTGTGGGAACTTGATGAGGTTTGTGCGCATGACCCTGGTTTGTTAATAGGATGGGCACTTCTAAGTTTTCATGAAAATCTGGTGCTTAGTTATATTTCACAAGAGGGATTTAAAGGATAAATTTTTTCAGTGATACAAATGGTATTTTGATGCCTATATTCCCTGCTGAGTAATACATCTGGATTCCCTATCATTTATTGAGAAATTAATGGCTCTAAAGTATCAGAGTAGTAAATGTCAAAATAGATAAAGCTAAATGGAGACTAATCACTTTTATGGACATCAAATATCTTCAGATATAGAATATACAGTAATGTAATCCCACAAAGTGTGGATTAGGTGATTTAGCTCAAACTGTGAAAAATTAAAAGTAACGTATACAGAAAAAAGTAGCTAGGACTGGATTTTTGCATAGAGGTTTAAATGCAGAGTAAAGCTGCTGCATTTGGCTAAGTTGCTGAAGACTTATTTGGGTGTAAGTGGAATCAGAGTCTGGCTCTAAGAGTGACTTAACCGTGACTCAACATGCTGAATTGTTGCTCCAAATAGTAGCTATCAAAGGCATCTTGCCTTTGCGTAAATGACTAATATAATTAGCTTATAACATCACCATAGGCATTGGCAAAAGTAATCATCATTACTATCCATTGTGTTCACAACATCTGAACCATTCATTTGGAAGTCTGTGAAACAGAAACTTATATCCATCTCAGGAGAACTTTGTTTTCTCTCTCCACACATTTTCTGCAGGGGCCTGTTTTCCATGCCTCCCCATCCTCCTGCTCATTCTTAAACTACTTATAAAATGTAATTAGCATTGTTCCTGCTTGCTTCGTCTTTAATTTTTTTTTTTTATGGAGTGAGGCGGAGATGGAAAAAAAAGTGTTTTTACAATAAAAAAACAAATACAAAATTCCTTTGTACACAAACCCTTCTCCTGCTTGGTTAGCTCAATTGAGCATATGCAGAAATAGGCTCACAAAATAGGTCCTATTTTGCTATTAGTTTCATTCATACAATTCTGAAGTTATATGGGTGTAACCAAGGTCAGAATTTACTCCATTGTATGCCTAAAAAGAAAAAGAAAGTACTGGGAGAATGTAGTGTTTCACTTTTCTAACAAAACGGATGTGCTTCCATAGCCATGAAAATGAGGACATGACTTGAATGGTTTACCATCACTATGATGCTAAGATAACTAATCAAAGACTGCATGCTGCTCTTTTTAAAGAAAAAAGAACGTAATGATCAATAGTATCATGGTAACACTGTTATTTTTATATGTAGTACTCTCTTTATATTATTAGATGTTTGTGAAATTGCAATGAAAAGCTTATTTCCTAATATACTCTCTTCTTTAATTAAAGAACTCTGCCTTTTTTTCAACATGCTTAGCTGCTGTGGTTAAGAAAAGGTTTAATCCTTTTAGACAAAAAGACTTCTGTTTGTAGGCCAATCAAATGTTTAAGTCACATCTGATTTAAGACTAGATTGCTCAGCACCTTGTAGGATTAAACAGTCACACCTTCATGCTTCTGGTTTTAGTAACACATAGTATAATAACTCCAGCAATAACTGAAATAGTGCTTCTTCAAATATCCAGGCAGGAATTCAGGTCTATCAACTCTACCAGTCTTGACAGTAGAACTACTGCCTTCCCATGGTTATCTACTGTCTACTGCTCTGGGTGGTGATCTTTTACTTTGCTGCGGTTAGTTTCAGGTTGTGGGCTCACAGAAAACTTGCTATGCCTTCACATAGATAACAAACAACAGATGTGATGAACTGACTCATTGATCAGTCTTTGTGTGTACGGTAAGCTGGGTATGTTTGGGATGTGCTGGGGTAGCTGTGCCTGCACAGTGTTGCCTGAGACATCCTGTCTTAGACTGCCTGCATACACACAGGTAAACTGCATGTGTGAAACAGTTCCAGGTTGTCTCCTCTTGAACCTGCTTTTAGAGCTGTGTAAGCTCCTATCTATTTGGAAAGACTTCCCAGTATCAGGTCTGGCTCCTTTCCCTCCTCTTTCCCCATCTCTTCAGGCCTTTCAGGAAAGGAAGATATGATGGTTTCTATGGGACAAGAAGACCCTCTCAGATTAGTTCCTTTCCCTGTTATTGCTTAATCACCCACAGTAAACTCTTGAGAGTAAATTCTGAATGTAGCTTTCTGTCTTTCAGTAGTTAGAAAGTAAGCTTTATTTGTTTGAGGTCAAGAGATGTCCTTCTTTCCATTATTTATAGTACATATGTTTTGATTAGACAAACAGCCACTGAGGTGATGCTTCTTTTATTAATAATGCAAACAGTACAAACTTATTGGTTTATAAACCGCTATGATTTTTTTTTTTTTAAAGGCCATATAAAAAAGTCAAAAAGTTTTGAAAAGTTTTTGGAAGTTAAGAAAAATTACAAACAGGTAGATGCCCACTGAAAAGTTCATTTATACAGAGCTATCAAAAACCCTCCATTCCTCCCTCCAAACACCTACCCTTTTGAAAGTGGCTGAGTTAAACTGTGTTCCTAGATTATAGACATCTGAAAGACCTTACTTCCAAACTTGCAAAATATTCACAACTCACAATTTGAATAATCCTGAAAAGATCTCAACAGTCCTTTAAACACCCTACAAAAATTTGAGGATTTAAAAAAGCGTGGTTTCTCTATAAACATAATTAAAACAGAACTTCCCATACTATTGGTTTTGGCTTTGCATGCTTGTTTCCTTTAAATAATACAATATTAAATAAAATATTATATAATAATTTGTCATGTATCCCAGTCCATGGCTGTGGTCTGATGGTGGGAAGCCGGAAAAGCCAAGACTGAAGGATCCCACCAGTTCTAGTCTTGCTCAGTGCTGAGAACTGCTGTAGCTTTGCTCACGGCCAGCACACCCCTCTCTTCCAAGACACCCAGCTGTCCATGCAGGTTGATGACAAGCAGCTGAATTTAAAGCAACCTGAGTTAATGTTATTGAGAGATTGGTTTAGTTCTCAGTTCAAGAGTCAGGGAGTGTCAGGTGTGAACAATATGCATGGAATAGGCACCATTTTTAATATAATTTTTTCTTGAGTTGTTCTGATCCTACACATGAGCTCCAGCGTGGAAGTGTAATGCAATAGTATTTAAAAATAGCGACTGCCAAAAAGGAAATTAACACAGAGGAAAACCATTTGGAGGTGTTTGGTGATGCTTTCCACCAGGCAGGATATGCAGTTTTTATGTAGAGGAGGTTAGCATTTCCAAAGCACAGAGAGAGGTGAAGGATAATCTTTTGTAGCTTCAAGGCGTGTGAGCTTTCTGATTTGCAGTTGGAGAGCCCTAGCAGAGCTATCTTTCAGTCAGGTTTTGCTTTACTCAGAGTTTTCTTTAAAGTGTCATGGCAGAAAATTGACAACATTAAGAACATACCTATTTATGTGTTTTTTTTAAAAAGAAGTAAATTAAAACCCCATTTCATATCAAGCTTTTTGCAACACCATACACTGTTTACAGCTCTGACAAACAATGTAGAGGTTTGAAACCTGCCCAAAACATGTTTAAAAGCTGTACTGCTGTAGATTAATGCATTTGTAACATATTTTACTTGGATTTATCTCTGCTCATATGGAATGATGTATTTTTCCTCAAGAACAATACAGATAAAAGCTGAAGATTACGGTTTGTGTTAGAGTGGGTAAACACAGATAAGGGTATTTCTTTTTGTGAAAGATTAAACAAGTAGAAGAAGAGCCTAAGAACAACCAAGTCGCTCTTTCACAGCAGGGGATATACTTGATGACCTACAGTAAATATTATAAATGCCTGAAAGTGCTTTTGTATACAAGTATTGCTTTGTAGTAGGCACTTTGTAGCATGTATTTGCTATTTTCTTCCAACATGAATAAATACCAGGCTAGATGAAAGTTATATAACCACAAGATTAGGAAGATGATTAAATGTTCTGTTGTCATTAGTTGCTGTCAAAGACACCAGTTGTCTAGGAAAGGGATACAAACTCCTTATTGATTTGTTTGCTACACTTATGTTTAGGGCTAATGTAAACAACTGTAATAGCTATGTTGGTTTGGGCCACAAATGTTAATTACTGAGTATATGTTACAGGGGACTAGAACACTAGGGGCAACACAGTATTTCAGAACCCTCCCAGTTAAAAAACTAATGGGAGCTCAAACGTAAAGTGGGGCCCTGAACTGCAGAATGAGCTTCTATCTTTGTAGTCATTCAGGCAGTTAAGACTAGATGATCCTACCAGTAATTTAGAAATCTGGCAACGGTCTTGAAGTCTGTTTCTAGGGACCAGCTTGAAGTCATTTCACCTTTGGCTTGAACAAGGGGCAGTAAAAGCCAGCATTATCATTTGGGAGCTCTTGGAGAGTTTCCAAGCATCTTCCTTAGTGATGTAGAGTAGACTTCCAGATGCTTTTTTTGCATCATGGGATATTGTCAATCAATGAAAAGGAGACAGAAAGGAGCCTCTTGGTGCCTCAACCTGTAGGACATCCTATGTCTGAGCTCTGTGACAAAGCAACCTTACTTCTGAACGCACTGGAAAGATACTGCTCACTGCTAAGATACTTCCAGTGATCTAGAAAGAGGGAGGAGGGCAACATGTGCAGACCCATGAGGAGCTGAATGGCTGGATGGACCAGAGCCTTAATAAAAAAAAAAAATCAGAATCATTAAGGATTTGAGGCACAGCGTTTTTAGGTTTCCCAGTTCTGATAGTCATAAACTCATGATCAGGGCTCCAGCCTGGTAGCTCTAGATACATGTTGAAATCCCAGCAAATGAACCCACTGGGGAATTTGGTCCTTTCTGTTTGCACATGTATTTTAAAATGAAATCACTTGTGACCTTTCTTCTTGCATTTCAGACTTTGCTGCTGTGCTTGTCATATCCAGACATGCTGCAGTATTCACTGTCTCAGTACCTTGGCTCCTGGGAAGAAGCTGGAGCTCAGCTTGCTTTCAGGCTCATAGGAGATGACAGAGTAAGAAACAGGTTACAAACAGTGAGGAGAGGACAGGGTGGAACTGAGAAGAGTTGGGAATAACTGCCTGGCACTTGGAGCTGTTTGAGTTGTGTTTCCTTTCAATATCCCGTTCTGCCCCTCTGCCTTCTGTAGCAGTGCCGGTGTGTTATGTGTTGCTTTTCTCTTTCTCTCCCCAAAACAGGAGGTGAAACAGCCCCACCAAGCAGCCTTTATTGATTATAGTGCTAAAAGGCAGCAGCATGCTGGGATGAGTAGAGCTGTGAACAAACGGGGAAGTGGCCAGGGGAATTTTCTCAGTGAGGGAAAACAGAACCGAGGTCTCAGTAGGAATGTCGGATGTCTCAGTGGAATGTGTCGCTCCAGTAAGCCAGACCCTCCTGTGAGGGACCTTCACAGAAGTCTGGAAGTAACGCACTGTTAGATTTTATAATGTAGGTGTGATCACATGTTGGCAGTGAACATAACAAAGATGTCACAAATTAATCTGTTCTTAGTTTTGACTTCTAAAGTTAGCATTGAACAAGAGAACAGAATTTTATCCTAGATCTGTAGGACACATTGAAAAAAATGTAAGTAAATCTAAATTGTGGTTTAGTTGTCCCTTTTTAAAAAATTATTTGCTTTATTCGCAGTATAAGAATAACCATATATTTTACTGGTAGTCCGAAAAAAGCTTGCAATTTATTCTCTAAATTTTCATGAGAGCTAAATGGTCACCAGCCAAAAATCTTCATGTTAATAAAATTTAGTTTCTATTTTAAAAGATGTATTTCATTTTTGAAGTAGATCAGATCAGTGCACACAACTTTTTTTGCCAAAGATCTTTTAAAACCTTTCACTTGAAATTGTCCAGATTTTTTATCAAATAATTTGGAAAAACATATCTGGTTTGTTCTCACATCGAGGAAGGCTTTTTCTCTGTTTTCTCACTTCTCTGTTTTTCCTGTCCTTTTGATGAATCCTGACTCAAGTGCTCCATTTAAAGTCTGTGAGCATCCCAGAGCGCGGGAAGCCTTCTGGGGCTGCCGATACGCAGCACAGTGCACAACCCTGCGACTGCTCCCTTCTCCACCCGCCCACGGTGCAGCGCAGCCTCCTGGACTTCTCCTGAGAAGTGTTGAGGCCCTGCCAGTTCTAGTCTGGGAGCTGGGTCTGTTTAGTACCTCTGAATACTAACTAGGTTGTTTTTACCCAACAGTAATATGTGACAAATTAAACAATATAAATTTTATCTTGATCTTAATTAAGGCAACAGCAATATTCCCATTAACTTCAGTGGGACCAGGATTATATCAAATATTATTTAAACATTTATAATAGCATTAGATAATGGGTTTAGAATAATTAAGAGTCTATTGAAGAAATTTAGCTTGATGGTGGAAAGGCAAATTATGTCAAATGAACGGGAACTGTCATTTGTGGAGGCCTATTGAGATCGTCTTGTTTATTGAGGGAAGAAAACGAAGCTCATAGAATCTTCCAGGAGCAGAGGCTGAAGGTCTTTTTGGGGTTAAGAAAGAGGAGTGGGAATACTGAACAGATGTGTGAGGTGGGAACAGTGTTATTCACCATCACACAGACTCAGCCGCCAAGAGTATCCAAAAATTAATTTTTGATTGGTAAAATGAAATCCTAGATTCAGTGTAGGCTGTTTCAATTAGGTCTGTGAAGATTCACAAAATTAATGGGTCAAATAAGTAACTAATGATGTTAATGTATCAATCACTTTTCTAATAAAAGTCTCTGAAATGAGTCAGGGTAAAAAAAAATCTAATAATTGATTTGAAAACTGCTATGATGCTTCAATTGATTTGGTGCTAGGAAAAAAAAAATAAAATAATTAATAAGGACCAAAAACCAATATCACTTTTAGTCCTCCAAATGAAGAGGAAAATTAAACAGACATGCGGTTGGAACATCATTTTTTATCCTTGTAAGAAGATTGGGAATGTCAACTATGTAAGAAACCTAGTCTTTATTTTAAAATAATTATACTTGCTCCATCTTTCCTCACTTCTACTCATGTGCACCATCCTTATTTCAGTATAAAGTCATGTGAACTCAAGGAAAAAAGGGTCTCTGTGTCTGTGTGTTCTAGGTTTTCTCCTTAACCCAGAACCTTATCATTTTAAGCAGCACTTTTCCTAGTTTGATCATAAATATCATAAAATAATGATGAATTAATGTAAAAGCCATGAATGTATTTTTTAAAATTTTTTAAAGCATGAACATTTCAGCACAAAATGAAGGTATTAGTCAAAGTGATCTCCTCTAGACTGCTCACTGAACAAGAGATGAAAGAGGACATTGAGATGAAAGGGAACATTGCTTGAAAGGATCTGTTACTCATAAAAGTAGATTGTGTATGAATTCTTTAATTTTTAGATGAAATTTTTGAGATCATGAGTGTTGTTTTTTTGTTTTTTTGGTTTTTTTTTGAGTAAAATGCACTTGACAAATACACTGGTGGAGAAGCAAGAAGCATGAATTCATATAGGTAAAAATAAAAATTTCCATTAGGAAATTCTTTGATTGACCACACAGGGCTGCTGAGCCTGGCTTGATCATTCTGCATTATTGAACAAAGGTGTAATGAAATAATTATGAAGGATAGTCCTCTACTACCATTTGACCTTGTTTTGCCCTTTTCTTCTCACTGCCAATGTGAAAACCAATTAGCAAATAAGTAAGAAACAATCAAAACTCTCTTCAACAAAAATCAAGATTGAGTCACCTCTTTCTTGCAAAAAGAACTTGTCATTGCTATTTGGACATAATCCAGGCAGCTAATGGTCCCCCAAAACAATTGATAGAGCTAGAACTGCTTTAGCTTTGAATGAAAGGCAGAAGTTAATAGTACTTAAAATAAAAGGAAAATCAAAACAAATGCAAGCTAACTTAATATTTTTGAAAATGCAATTCTTAAGCAGAATGTGGACAATTCTATTAGCTGCCATATCAAAACTGTAGCATGAAAGCTATCTCTTGGGAAGATGAGATGTAGGTATTAGTGTAGAAATACTAAATAACTAGGAAGGATGAGAAGAGTGGAATGTTACTGATCAGATAAGTGAGAATTCAGACTGTGGTTGTTCAACATACTTCAGGGGATCCAAGTAACCCCCAAAAGCTTTTCAGCTAAGAAATGCTCTGTCCTTGCATTAGAAGGAGCTGTCATCTCTGTCTTAGCATGAGTTAAACTTACCATACCTCTCCCCTCTTCCTAGAAATGTCTGTTTTAATGAAACATGTACCAGTATTGGTGGTTGTATTCTTCACTAACTCAAAGTTTTCCTCATATTTATTCCAGGCCACTGCTGCTGGGCATGATGTGACAAGCATGGTGGTTGCAAGGCTATGGTGTACATAGAAGAGTGATTTTATTCAAACAAGAAGTTGTTGCCAGGTAGGCATTTTATTAGCACTCATGCAGAGTAACAACTTGCTGAAGTCTGCAATTTTTTCATCTTAAAAGTACACCTAAAACTAGATCCCCAAACAATGGACTTCCTTAGAAGAAATGTGGTAAGCAAGCAGAGGAAAATTAAACCAAACAAAAAAACCCCCACAATATTTCACATAGTACATAAGAGTATGGTGTTTAATATGTCAATTTTGTACTGTTTATTTCTCATATATTTTCCTTATTCTCTTTGTTTGTGGGTGTACAGGACTTCAAAAACTATACAGATACCTTCTAAGACCAGCCAGTGTTCTTGTAGGACCCTCCCTGCAGCCATGCTGGTTTGTGTTCCTTTACAGTCCTGTGCAGAGCAAATAGTGAAGAGTTTTCATTTTGTGTTGTGATGACATCAATCATTGCTGCTACACAAACAGAGATGCTTTAGCATGATAATGCACTTCAGAAGCTGAATTTCTAGTTGTTAAGCAAATATGTTTGTGGTCATTTCATCTTCATTTAACACACCTGGGAATACATCAATGTCAAGAGAAAAAGTGATTTTCAGGTCTCAAAAACAATGCTGTAAACGATGCAGAGGAAAAAGGCTAAAAGCTGGGGGAAAAAAGGCAAAAAAGCTTTAGAACTTTTGTTTTTTTTTGCAGTTCAGTGAATTGGTTCTTTTTAATGGTTCAGTAAATTGTATCAAGTAAATACCCAGCTCCCACTACAATACTCAAAGTATACACTAAACTTCTTTTGACAGCTTTGCAACCCTTGCTGAGATGTAGCATGCCACAGCTATTTGGGTAGAAGATAGCCCATTTAATAAGATTGCATCTGACATAGTCCGTATCAGAGTCCTTGACTGCTCTGTCACCACCCTTGGGCACTGTGGGTTTAACAGGCATGGTCACTGGCAATCCTCCCTCTGCAGCACATCTTCTTTTGATGGCTGAGTTGCAATGGGATGTCTGGAAGTCCAAGTACTCCCCTATTTGGCACAATTTGGCACCATTATATGGTCCTCTATAGATATGAGAAAATAGACAAAAGGTTACTCATGACCCATAATGTGTAAAATTGAAAGAAGACAGAAAAACCCTGTGGGAACAAAAGAGTAGTCTATCTAATTCAAGACTCCATTTCCAGAAGTGGCAGAATACATTGTGCAGAGAAACAAAGGAGCCTGGCCTCTCTCCCCAGTCTGTCATATTCCCAAGTGACTGTGATCATTGGAGCAGGGATTTTAGGGGATACATCCCTGCTTGATCCACTTTTGTATCTGCCAATGGGTCTTTTGTCCTTGAACTTGCATACCGCTGATAAAACCTGCCTCCCATAACAACAGGTTCCAGAAGTTTGCCACACCCTGTATAAGAAAGTATAATACTCCTTTCCACCTATTTTAAGCCCATTTTGTGCTATTTTCACTATGTACTCTCTGATGCAATACTGCAGGCCTTCATGAAGGGCAACTCTGTGCTGTGATCTACCACCTCCATGATTTTCTGAATGTTAGTATTATCCCTCTTAGCAGTATTCTTTCAAACTGGAATCCTAAACCTTTATCCTTTCTTTGTAAAGTTATCAGTACACCCCCTCAGTCACTTTAGTTCCTCTTCTCTGTGGATTTTTTTGTAAATCTAGTCTGTCTACATCTCTATTCTTTCTTATGATGCATAGACTAGAGCGGCAAACATATTTAAAATATGGGTGGAGCAAGGTGTCCCTAGTGGCAAAATGATCTTTGTTTTGCTGCAACTATCTTTCCTAATGACACCCAACATTTTGTATCTGGTGTTGCAAACTTAACTCAGAATTTTGAAGAGCTGTTCTTGATGGCTCCAGTAGAGTTTGCATGAATGGAAATGATCTGTTCTGAGTATAGATCAAGTAAGCAAAATGTAGGTTATTTTTCACTTGATACACTACTTCACAGTGATCCACATGGAAGCTCACCTGCCCGTGAGTGTTGTGCACAGCCACTCAGTGTGGCTTTTGGAGTTCCTTACTATAAGTGTGGCATTTGACTATCTGAAAAAAGTCCCAGTATTATCACACACGCATTCTCCAGATCATTGACAAAGATGTTCACTAGTACTGGTTCTGACACTGATCCCTAGGGGTTCCTGAGGTTTGTACCGATGTACCTTCCACATGTTAAGCAACACATTTAATGACAAAAGAGTTTTTATTTATATTTGTAATTTATAATGTTTTATTCAATGTTAAGTGTATTTAAGATGCAATTCTATGGCTCCTTCAGACTTCAAATGTTTCTTCTTTCATTTACTTTTATAATATTTACAAATATTTTGGCTTAGTGGTTAATCTCATGAAAGCACACCGTTGCCTCCTGTGCAAGGCTATCCACTTCTCTAGGTCCCAGTGCTAGCAAACAGACTAAAGACAGGCTTAAAATTTACAAACAAAATTTGACTTTTGTATAAATTGAAAATGCCAGACATCTGTCTCCCTCTGTCTCAGCCTGTGCATCATGCGACATTCCCCTGTCCTGGCAGCAGAAGTTATATCAGAGAGAGACTCATTTGATAGTGTCCCTTTTGCCTGGAGTTAGGAGAGCACCTTTCCAGTTTGTTACTTGCTGTCATTTATTCTGCAATTATATAAAATATGCTCTTGGACCTGTTCTTCACTGGAAAGTGGCAGTCTGTGAATGACGTTCCCAGATCATACCTTAATCCAGTGATTTATCGAGGCAATATATCATCCAAGTAAGGTCCTTTAACCATGTTTTTACTGACTAGATGATACCATGCAAAGAGAAGGAAATCTGAGTCACTGCTTAGTTGTGTAATAAAAGGTATGTCAGGAAGCAAGGCGCTCTTGAAACACTAAGCATGTTTGCCTCCAGGTATACTGGCATCTTTGCACCTTCTTTCACAAGCATGTTAGTGTGCTGAATAGGCCTCCATACCTGGTCGCTGAGGTCTTGGTCTCCTTGACAACTAAACTTTTCAAAGATTACATGAAAAATGTTTTCTTTAGCCCTCGAGCTCTTATAATGCTTTAAAATGTCAGAGAAAAGATCCTTTAGTCCCAAGAGTAAGGAAGAGGTGTTAATGGAGAGAGAACAGAATATTTAAAAACATGTTTACAGAATAATTCAGCACCACAGGACAGCCCAGTAGGAATGCCCTCAAAAACAGGGAGTCTGAATTTAAACTTATTAATAAAAATATATTGCTTCAGAACAGGTTGGGTTTTTGGTGGCAAAATGAAACATTTCACCTCTGATTTACCACTGTGAATTCAGCTAAGGTTGATAACATGAATGCTATCTTAATAAGCTTTTTGTAAAATTCATATGTAACGTCCTTGAGCTTTGTCCTTTTCTTGGCATGTTTTTTCACGAATATGGGGTTTTGTTAGCTGGGAGCTGGAAGCCCTGACTGGGTCAGGGTTGAGGGTGCATTTACCTTCATGACGTACTGATGTAGGTTTTTCTGAAATGATGGCCTAGCTGTAAGAAATGCCAGCCTCTGTGTTTCATAAGAAGCGAAACAGCCCTGTGCTCACTGTTTGGTGTGAGCATTCACATGCAAGGGCAGCTCTTCATGTGAGAGTGGGCCTTTTCCTTCAGACCAGTTTCTCACTTTGGGCCACAAATAAGACATTGCCAAATGTATAGAAGAGACAAGAGTAAAATCCCAGTGGAAGAGGAGCCACCAGTCTAGTTAGGAAGTAGACCTGGACAGGGATAGGCCCTGGCTCAAATTGTCACTGTGGAGCAGTGTCTTCCGATGGATAGTGGAGCCTGCAGCACTGCCCTGCATGTGTGTCCTACCTGAGCAGCAACATGGAGAAGAGCATGGCTTGCTTCTATGGCTCAGAGGCAGAGGAAATGAAAATGCAGTGAGTTTAAAAAGGAGGCTGCACCAAGGGACAAATGGACACCACAACTTTGGACCTCTTTTCCAGCAGGGTTTGCACACTGCCATGGGAAGCTAGTGGTAACCTCTCTTTTGCAAGCCAGTACCTCAAATGGCCTTCACCTGAACCTGTATTTACAGAGGTAATTAAGGAGGAGGTGGTGAGGAAAACAGCTGATGGGAAATTTTTGCCTGGGGTTCAATATTTGCAGACTTGGGGGAAGAACCTGTTGTCTATAATCAACGGAAGATCTGTCTGTGGGAACAGTAACCTCAACTCACTCTTCCTTTTCCATACTGACTTGTCTACTGGTTTATCTCACGTTGTCATTATAACTTTGTATCTTCATTTTTGCTAGTCTTCAAATGCTGAGAGTTCTGAAAGAAATTGAGCTCTTTGTGGCTTTTTCAGATTAAGGGCCACGGTCCTAGATTAGGACATTTAGGAATGGGAAGGCAGGTGGTGGATATATAGTACATGAATGATTGTGAATTTGCTCATCTTCAGCATATTCTCTTTTTGTTTTTGTTGTTTGTTTGAATAAATCTTCTTTCTTTATTCAAAGTTTGTCTTGTTCTGCACATCTGATGCAAGCTGGAGTAATTTCATTGACAGTTACAGTCAAATGTCTGAAGGAGGACTACTGTAATTTTTGACTGGTACATTGACTACCTAACTCACCCAACTGCCATGATTCTGATTAATGGGGCACCACCCACTAGGTAAACAGTAAACCCTCATAGGTCCTATAGCAAAAGATCTGTGATTGACTGATAGCAACTAATTCTGTTATCAGAGAAGAGTTTGATTTTCAGTCAAGCTGCCCTTTACTGATGATTCTTCATTTCACAAATCTTAATCTGACAAGGTACCTAGGCTTGGTTGGTGGCTAACCTCAACCTACCCAGGAACTTTATAAATCTAGATTGAATTCTGGATTTCACTTGTCCAAACTATGCTATCCTATCTTCAGGTCAAGTGTGGCAATAGAATCAGCTGATGGCTCTCCATTCTGCTCATGCCTATGAAAGCTGAGACCTGTATTTTGTGATTCACCATTGAAAGCCATAGTAAAATTTTTGAATTGGTACATACTGCATATTGCACCATCATGTCCAGCAATTCTGGATTCATCAACTGGTCTCTCCACAGAATTTGATTCAGTTCAGAATATAGCTGTTGGATTTAGTTTGACAGTCATATTTGAGAGACTTGGACTCTTTCATAACAAGCCACAACAAACCGAAAGCTTGCTGTGATCACTGATGCCCCATACTGGAGCTGCAAGCTGATGACAGACTTCCTGCCTGTGAAAAATTAAGAGTTTTTGTGATACCTTTGATAGGAGAGTGCAGATACTCTTCTCCACCTGTTAATCTCTGATCTGAAGCAGTGATTCCTTTAGCTCTAGAAGATATTTGTTGTCTGACCCAGAAGCTGGAGATGCATGGGACTTCCTCAGTTTGCCAAAGAATTCCCACATTTTGACACCTTAAGTGGATGGCCATGACTTTGTCAAAAAAAGCTCTGGCCTCTTATAGCTTTTTGTAGGTGACTGAGCTCTGTTCTAACCACAGTTGAGAGCTAGTAGCCTCTGCATCTCATTAATAAACTATTTAAAGCTCTTGAACAAACATGCCTTTTCAGGGAGGATATACTCATCTGACAAGACGCTGAGAGCAGATCTCTTTCTGTAGTTGGTACAGGAAAATCCTGTCCGATTCCTTGCCTTTCTAATGCTCTAGCAACATTCCGGCATTTTATTTACAACATTCAGAGGAAGATGTTAGACTAGGATGTAGCAGCGTGTCTGGATGACACCCACATTTATTTTGGGAACCCAGGAACAACACAGTTAGCATGTTCAGTTTGTCCTCAAATGCCTCCACCATAATAACCTGTTTGCCAAGCTGGAAAAATGCAAATGTGATCAGACGGTTGTGGAATTTGTGGGCTATGAAGTTGCCCTTGGGCACAAACTGGGGAAGGTTCTTAGTGAGATCGCTGCTGTGATCTGCTGGGGTTCCCTGGGGTTTATGTGGAGGACATTGTGTCTGTGGTTCCGAGTCCTTTGACAAATTTCACAGAGATTCAGCCAAAGTACAGAAATCTCAAGGCTATGAATCAGAGCCTGGATAGCAGTCTTTGTAGTCCCTCTGTTTAGGACAGAACACACTTTTTGTTTAGATACTCTCAAAACTCAAACCTGTAAATAATCAAACTCAATGGATTTTGTCGTTGATGGAATCACTTGCTTTTTCAGTGTTTTCCAGGTCCTCCTCTGTGCTATAGAAGATCATGACAAAAATTGTGGTGGCGTTTCTAGAGAAAAATATAAATTGGTATGTAGTAGCAGAGATGCTGTTGTAGAATATGTTCTCCTTGACGAGGAGATACAGAGTCTCAACTTTGACATTCTGGAGCATTGCATAAAAATGTCTATAATATCTGAACTTTCAGATATCTGGGAGATATCTGTCCAATATCTGGGAGATTCTGGGACAATCAAGGAGTAGGGGGAAAATTAGGAATTGTGCTGTCTTCTGTTTTCTTCATTTCAACTCTTACACCACTGTTTGCTTTGTGGAATATTTCCTTTACTTCATATTTCATTTGAAAGCCTGTGTGGCTTCAGAAGACATGAGTACACACACACATACACGCACATTGCCAGTGTCTTGTCTCCTCAGCAGCACATCATTGGAAAACCTTACCATTCACTATTTTTTAGGACATATCTCTTGTAAGCCCCCAGCTTCTTATATACTCCTTTCCCAGGATTTTCCATCTGTCCAAGGACTATCAGACTGCATCTGGGAGCCTGGGAAGATAATACTTTTATTTTTTAATTTTCTATTTTGGGAGCTTTGATATTCTGAGTGGAGGAAGGTTGAGAACCCCTGAAGGAGGGAAAGCATTGCTCTGAATGTGGTTGTATTAGGAGTTGCTCATGCTTCACATCAATTTACATCTGGTTTAAAGTCCTCTGAAAGGGTTATGGGGTTTATCTGATAGAGACAGAGGGTAAAAGTCTTCTATGTCTGAATTGCTGATTGATTGCATACAGTAGTACAAGAAATAATTCTTATTATGACTCATAATTTACCTATGGGGTTTCCCGTGAGGCTTGACAATAGATTTATGTGGGTTGCTTGGCTTTCCTTTTTAGCTCTGGTTAGGAAGAGAAAAAAAAATTCCCATCTATATTATTGTTTTCATAGAGGTATTTATGGTATAGAACTACTATTAAAACATGTTTGGAGTTTATAAAAACTGTCTGTTTTATATTGCTGTGACATGGAAAGCTATTACCCTTGTTCTGTGTATCCGTCTTTCTCAATATATACTGTGCAGCAAGAGACCCTACCCCAGCTACAGAAAACCTGTAAAACAAGGCATATTACTGCTTATCTACAAGCTCTTCATGTCACAAAGAAATTCTCTGTCTAATTAGCACCCAAGTATTAACTCCTTCACTGCTACCGACACTAGAAACTGAGCTGGCTGTAGCAATTAAGTAATTTTGGGACTCCAGCATTTTGCACCTCAATAAAGGCATTATTCTCCTTGGAATTCTCTTTCTTATTAATTGCTTGACACACCTTAAGCTTTTCATTAACTCAAACATCTTTGTTGCTTTTTGGTGAAGTGATAATAAAATTACAGATGAAGTGGTAGCAAAATGACTCAGCTAAAATGTGATTATTGTTTCTTCTATACCTTTAATTAATAACATTAATCTCTGAAATATAATCATATAATGTACTCTATTAGTAACTAGTGGATGGACATGGATCCTTTTAATGTCATTGGGTGATCTAGGAGGTGTCAAAGGGAGAATAATACCCACAAAAGATCACATCAAAAGCCTGGGAATATACTTGTGTTCTTCTCTTTTAGTCTGTCTTTTTCTCTAATTACCTCACTAATCGTTCACTGTAGATTAGATTATATCTTGTTGCCTTGTTGGAGGTACATTGGAGCTGCAATACTATAAAAACCTTCAGGAGACATTTCCTCTGAGTGTTCACTTTCACTGGGAAAGTGAACAGTGCTGTATATTTCTCTTTTGCTGCTGCCCAGCTTTGCTAAACAGCCGGTAGGAATAGCCAGCCTACTTTATGCCTTATTTTTAAATGTTGTTTAAGGAAAAAAGCTGAAGGAAAGTGTAACTGCTTTTTACACAATCTGTGTACTAAGAGGAAGAAGAAACAGAGACGTGTCTTCCTAACACCCCTCCCTCATAAAATTTCATGGTCAAGCTGCAGGGCAGCACCAGGCTTACTCTAACTAGGGGCTGGCTTAGAGTTCTGGGCTTGGTTTGGTTCAGAGCAGGAAGAATGAATCAAAAAAGTGCACTCTGTCCTCTTCTCTCCCTCTGTCCCCCCTTATATCTTCTGAAGAGGGAGGTCGAGGAATTGATACTCAGTGTGAGTGTGCTCCACTCTCTTTGTGGCTTTTTCTGGTTTTGAAACTCATATTGAAGGTGTGATTGGAGTTGGAAAATAAAGTCCCTTCCACTCAATTCTACTGAAGGCTTAAAACAATACATTGGAGATCTGACATGTTTGCCTGAGCGTAATGTTTTGATTAAAACACAAGGACTCCTTAATGAAAGTCCTCAGGATCCTAGGCACTTACTTAGCTATAGATCTGGTTTACTGGTTTGGTTTTCAGTTAAAGTGATTATAAGAAATTCAGCCTTTGTGAGGATTGCCTCTTTTGTTCATATGTCTCAACAGACTCTGAGAAGGTGTTAACTGCTGGAAGAGATCCTTATCTTGTGTCAGAATTCTCCATAAAATACAACCCACAGAATTTCCTAAGGCTTTTTTATGTTAATAAAACCTCCAAGTTTTCAAAGGGAAGATGAAATGGAAAAGGTAATTACTGGTGAAATTCAACAACTACAGAGAGAGATCTGTGATCCCACCCCTGGCAGGTGCATGCTCTGTCCACCTGAAATTACCAGCTTCTATCTTCAGAGGACTGCTGAGTCAAAAGACTGTTTCTGAGCCTAATTGCAAAAAATGCTCAAACTTGCCTGTGAAGTCATTGCACCTATATATAATAAGCAGAAAGACAATTAACCTTTCATAGTGTAAGCATGTTTCCATCCTTGATCTGAGACCATCCCACCAAATGCTTCCTGTTCCCATTAAACAGCAAGAGGCTCCGAGGCACAACCAGGTAATGCTGGGGAAGTGAGGGGAGTTTGCTGCCTCTCTGGTTTTCTTATTCCAGGTCACATAGTGAGCCAGTGGTTCAAAACTGGAGCTGAACTCGAGTTCCTTGACCCTTACCTGCTTGCTCTAAACAGTACACCATGGATAGATGTCTCCATATGAATTTAAAGGGAAACAAAGTCAGGCAGTTTATTGTCTCTGCTCCCAAACGTCTGTATAGCAGACTTCATAACTGGAAGGAGGCCAGTGAAGATATTTTTACTATAAAGTGACTATAACAAGAGCATTACTGTTTTCTCCTGTAGTTTACCTATAAATCACCTCTTCCCTTTGTCCTGTGAGTCAGCTGCACTGTGGGAATGTATGGATAACATGAAAAGTTTACACGAGCATCCTGCATCCCATTCTAACTCCCCTGCCTCTGATCCTTTCATAATCTGCTGCTTCTCCAACATTATGTGCCCTGTCCTTGTTCCCCACCTGCTTCCTCTTTGCTGCTTTGCCCCTTGCCTGTGCTTTTCAATAGCTATTCCATCTGTGACCCAAGTGCTGGCCCTGTCTTTGACTACCTGTTGCTTTTGCCTCTTTTTTTCAGGTCACACAGAATCACAGAACGTTAGGGATTGGAAGGGACCTCAAAAGATCATCTAGTCCAATCCTCCTGCCGGAGAAGGAACACGTAGATGAGGCTACACAGGAAGGTGTCCAGGCAGATTTTGAATGTCTTCAGAGAAGGAGACTCCACAATCCCCCTGGGCAGCCTGTACCAGTGCTCTGTTGCCCTCACTGGGAAGAAGTTTCTTCTCAAATTTAAGTGGAACCTCTTGTGTTCCAGTTTGAACCCACTGTCCCTTGTCCTACTGTTGGTTGTCATTGAGACGAGCCTGGCTCCATCTTCGTGACACTCACCCTTTATATATTTGTAAACATTAATGAGGTCATCCCTCAGTCTCCTCTTCTCCAAGCTAAAGAGACCCAGCTCCCTCAGCCTTTCCTCATAAGGGAGATGCTCCACTCCCTTCATCATCTTTGTTGCTCTGCACTGGACTCTCTCCAGCAGTTCCCTGTCCTTCTTGAACTGAGGGGGCCAGAACTGGACACAATATTCCAGATGCGGTCTCACCAGGGCAGAGTAGAGGGGAAGGAGAACCTCTCTTGACCTACTGATCACCCTCCTTCTAATACAGCCCAGGATGCCATTGACCTTCCTGGCCACAAGGGCACAGTGCTGGCTCATGGTCATCCTGCTGTCCACCAGGACCCCCAGGTCCCTTTCCCCTATGCTGCTCTCTAATAGGTCGTTCCCCAACTTATACTGGAACCTGGGGTTGTTCCTACCCAGATGCAAGACTCCACACTTGCCCTTGTTATATTTCATTAAATTTTTCCCCGCCCAACTCTCCAGCCTGTCCAGGTCTCTCTGGATGGCAGCACAACCTTCTGGCATGTCAGCCACTCCTCCCAGCTTCAGATAAAATTTGTTTCCAGCCCTAATCATACTATAAAACAAGTCCTCAGATAACTGGCTCTTTCATGGGGATACAGATAATTTCAGTGCTTGATGGCTTTCTTGAAAATATTGTGAATACTTGCATAGTGTACGAGTCTGTCAGAGATTTGTTGAAGGGGAAATGAGTATTTTCTCCATCTTTAAAAAGTTCTTGTGCAATGCCTCATCTCCATTAGCTTCAATGGACACTGCACAAATCAATGGCAACAGATAATGAAGTCATGCTTTAATTTTGGCCTGACAAAGATAACCACGATCACCTCCCTAGCTTGTGACAGTGGACAGAGCTGTGTAGAAGTATCCCATGGAGTGGTGCAGGGGGAAAAGAGGACAGAGGAACCCTGCGATGCCTCCTGATTGCTGATGCATCCTTTTACAGCAAGTCACACCTCAATGGATCAGGGCCAGCAGCCCCATGGGAGGAGATGCAGGCTATGTCCACAGGGCAATGAAGAGGTTAAAGTGGTTCTTCAAGCTTGGGGTGTGACCCATGAAGTGTCATATTAACACATCTGATACCTGTACATTAGTATGAGCAGAACAAGTAAAAACCTGCTTTAGAGAAATTAAATTAAGCAGTCGAAGGAAACAGTCATTTTAATAAGGAGCTTCTATATAAAAAATTCCTGATACTTCATTATCTATTTATTCCTTTCAGTCACTCAATTTTATTTTATCCTTCATAATTAAAGAGGAGACAAAATCAAGTCTTTAAAAATGATCTGATGCCACGGTTTTATGTAAACAATATTGGTGGAATGTAGGACTGGCTGTCTGTGTTCCCAGTCTCTGATAATATTTTAGCTTTCTCTTTATTCAACTCAAAATATTTTAATGCTGTCTTAGAGATGCCTGTTAACAGTCATGAGGTGATAAAACAGTGGCTTTGCTCAGGTAGGTAACAAGCTTGTGTGCATATGTGAAAATGTTCCAGAACTATAAAAAATAACATATTGAAATAGGTGCAGAAGGTCACAATTTCATCAAAAGCTGTCCCATGGTGCTGGTGTGTTACTGGACATATGGTCCCAATGATTTGAGCAGCACCAGGTAAAAGAGCCGGAAGGTAAAATAGAGCCCTCAGGAGAGAGGATCTAGTTTTCCACTCCTTTTACCATCTCTGGTCATCCCCACCACTTCAGTGGCACTATACCCACCTCAGGGCCTGGACCCTGGCTGTAGGTAATCATTCTCCAGGGGACTAATGGTTAGCAGACTTGGAAAACAGGGGAAAGTTAATCCTGAAGCCTTTTTGAAGGTCCTATGTAGTTTCTGCTGAACCTGTCCTGTACTTGGAGCTGTAACTAGAGGCCAAATGGTGAGCTGGACTCTGGAGAGGCATACAGGGAGAGGCAGCAACAGGAGAGGATGACCAAGGAGAGACTTTGTGGAGTTTCACCCTCTCTGAACTGGGGTAATTATGAAGCTACATCAGTTTGCCGCAGCTGAGAATCTGGACCAGAAATACAAATCGGACATGAGGACCCAAACTTACAATACTTTTCTTCATGCATGAAGGAGCACCTGGCAATGGACCGGGTATGCAAAAGTCCTGGAAGCTGATGAGGATCCTGCTGTCACTCTGCTGCCTCCGAGGCACAGGGTACTTGGCCTTACATCACTCCAGCTGATTTGTTCAGGAACAAGATTGTTCTATTTCACAAAGTTAATATTCATCAAATGTTAATGAAAATACATAACAAATAATTATGACAAACATACCATCTGATTAAGATGAAAGAGGATGACAATTCTTGTGAATTTTTAATCTGAAAAAATAAAGAACATTACATTAATAAGACTTAATTATATCATTAAATATTTACATTTACTTTCCATAGTAGATTTTATTTTTATTTAACATATTTTGGTTTTAAATATTGCTAACATTTTTATTACATTTATTCATAAAACACATCAACAGATACGGTTTTGTAAGGCAAGAGGAATTTTAACATAATGTATTTATTATATTGATCACAATTTCAATTTTATTTATCTTTGAAAAAAGCTAACAGAACCCTTTTAGAGTTTATTATAATTCACAGTATCTTCATCCATAGATAAATATTTAATAGCAGTACTGATGCATCATACACAGAATATTTATTAATTAGAAAATATGAATTACTAGTTGTACATTTCAATAATTTGCATTTAAAATTAATGCTACATTTTTCCAGGAAACCATGATTAACTTTAGGAATCCGACTTCAGCTGACCGAAGCCAGGCAATTTAAAGTGTGTGCTGCAAACTTAACTATCACCCCAGAACGTTGTGACCAACAAGGAAGGAGAACACTAAACAAGAGAGGGTGCCACATGTGGAGCACTAACACACACCCTACAATGCTCGTGCATAGGCTGTCTCCAGAGAAAAGGAGATACAAAGGCAAAGTTTCAGCACTGCCTTATTTTCCTTAACAAAGACAAGATGCAGTTTTAGTCGGTAGATTTGACAATGTGTTTCTGTCATGTAGTCCTAGGGATAAAAGTGACTTGGGTATCTTTGTATATGGAACAACCTTGGGAAGCAGACTCTGCTCAGGTTTTGGGGCAGGAGAGGCAGATGGGGAAGGAAGGCTGGACCAGGGCACAGGAGGAGGAGCAGGGCTGGGTGCTGAAGAAGAGTTTTGCTGGTGCTCAAAGAAGCCAATGATAAGGATTCAAATTTGGGTTCTCCCATATTGTCACTATCTGTAAAATTATGCAAGCTATCATGAGACCTACTCCACCAAGACACTTATTTAATATGTAAGCAAGGTATTTAGGTCAGGTGTTAGACTGTGACTTTACCTTCGCTTTAAAAGTGCTGTATCTGACAAAACTCCCTTTTCTGTGAAACCAAACTTTTTTTTTTTTTTCAAACTAAACTACAGTTTTTCTTTTTGTGGATTTATTCAACTGAAGTTTCCAGAAAGTCAGCAACTTCCTGATTCGTTAATTAACTTTTACTAAAAGAAGAAATTTATGGCATCAAGAACAACTTCTCAGTAAGGTCTGTTAAATACAAATAACCTTCCTGGAACTGTTTGTCAGGCAGACATAGACATGACAGACCAACCAAAAACCTTCTTTTGAGGTATCAATCTGTTAGGTTAAACTGCAATGTTAGTATGCATTTTACTGTGTTGTTAAACAATAACAGATACGAACTTGTCATTTAAGGGATGGGCTGAGTATTTTTTAACCTCAAAGGTTGCTCAGTTAATGCGGACTTTAGAAGTAATACCAGTGCTTCACATTATAGATCATCTTTTACCAAAAGATTTTAAAATGTTTTATAAAGCTTGCATTTTTAGAGTATTTACAGCCTACAGCTATCAAACACTGGACTGTATTTTCTGATAAAGCCACTGTCAGTCATGTGTGTGAATTTTTTTTTAATTTTTGCTTTTGCAGTATGTTTATGGAATAAACTACATCAAGTTATTTGCAGTTAGCTGTACCACAATATATTTATGTGTATGTGTGTGTATTGCTCTACGTGTGTGTGTCTGTGTGTGCATATACACGTATACAGATACATCACAGCACTATAATCTGTGTGTGCATATGTGTACTGGGCATTTATAGTTATTATATGCTCATGTATGTGAAAAACTACTGATAAAGTTTTGTGGTAACAATCCTGCATATGATGGTCAACATACTGCTCCCTCTCATAATTTCATAATTACAGTAATAAAAGAAAAAAAAAAGCTTATACAGCCAGGAAGCCAAAGAGAAAAACCTCAGGTTGGTTACCACTTCACTTTTGTAGTGACTATATGTTCACACATACAAGCACACACACATGCAGTTTCTGATAAAATGAGTTGTTTCTCAAAAGACAGAGGGAGAAAAAAGAGAGGCCTGATGAAACCCTCAAGCTGTTCTTGAAATTACACCTATACCTGTTGTCATTTTCAGGAAATCTACTTTGTTTAGTTGATAAACTTGTTTTGACTTTTCGGTGGAAACAGTTTGCTGGCACTACTTCCTTAACTGTAGGACAAATTCTGACCTCAGTTTCACGTAACTCCCACTGCAGTCACTATAGGTTGGCTGTGTAAGGCAGGATAGAGCCTTTCTGTTTACAATTATATGAGCACTGAAAGGTATTTTGTTGTTATTACTGCTTGTATTGGTAGAATAGCATCTGAAGATCTCTATTTTAAGCAGCATTCAGACCACAGATACGGGTAGCCTAGAATTCTCAGAAATACTGAAGTGCATATACAGAAAAACAGAAGACGTGGAATCAACAAATGGGACTTATTTTTATTATAGCTGAACACAGTATGGCATCTTGATTTTATACTGGTGTGCCAAAGTATTGACATGCAATGATTTTGGTATAAATCACGTGCTTTGATGTAGAGAAAAGTTATGGAGCATTTTATATGAAGTAATAATATTAAGTAATTCTATTGAACTAATTACCAGTTAATCTGACATTTAATGAAATAAGTAACACTAAATGTGATGTGAGGGCAGCTTTTATGGACTTAAAATTTAATCAATTGTATGGGATTCAAAGGTGGCATTTTTGCTGATGGTGGTGAATAGAGGATTTGCTAAAGAGTTTCTTGTCTTCGTCATTCTAGGTTGAATGATTGCTCCTAGGCAAGCTGGGAAAAGCTGCCTGTGTTCCTAATAATAAGAAGAAGCTATGAGATGGACAAAAAATATATCCATGCTATTTTTTATTGCAGATACTTGCTATTTAAATATATGCCTCTTTCATAGGGTCCTGATTTGCAGTCCTACAACAGGTGCTGCAGTTTGGCTTTCCACTAGCCTGGAGTGCAGCCTCGCACTTGATGCTTCAATTCATTGCCTATTCACAGTGTCTACTTTTGCCTCTCAGTCTGATTTGAGTCAGGGGAGAGGCAAAAGTTCCCCAGGTGCAGATTTGGGGCTGATTCTTCTCGAATGCAATATAGATGCAACTGACTCAAGCTGCTTGGCTCTGCAAATGTTAACCCAAAGGCAGTATGGATCTATGACTCATATTAGGTCCACTTGATTTTGCTCCAGAAGTAAAATAGTTTCCTTAAGGGCCAGCTGATCCAACCAGGACTTTCCTTCCGTCCTTTCTTCTTGAAAATAGTTGGTATTTTTCTGCAGTATGTTATTTGTAGAATGTGATTCCAATGCCCCATCTTTGGTTGTTGTAATTATTCAGAGCTTCCCTGGTCTGTGTTTATTTACCCTGAGTGTAAAATCAGAATGGCATGACTTAAATTTGGAAGAAAATGCACATAGTTAGTATAGTGTAGAAACATAAATAAACCACATGTAAAAGTAATTACTTGTGCCAGAGTCAAAGTCATACTATTCTGTTGTCATGTTCCATATTCACAGGTTGGTGAAATTAATCCCAGTTATTCACATTAGATCCAGCATTGCTGTATAATGGGTAAAGGAGGAGGAGAATAAAACTGGAAAAAAAATCCACAGGATTTCTGTGAAAAGAGAGATTAATTTTCAGTTAGTGTTATGTTACAGATCACTGGCACAGCAGTGTAGAGAAGATTGTATGAAAACTGTCTGCACAAGCGCAGCCCAACTCACTGCTAAAAGTTATTATTTTAGAAATTTTTTGAAAGAAAATTAATAACTTGCTTAGACATATCCTTTCTGATGTTTTCGGAACATTGTGTACCACAGATATGGCCAGGAACAAACTATGAGTTACATCATTTAGGACTATTCCCAAATCAGGTTGGATTGGGCTCTAAATTACATGAATTCCTTCAACAAGAATACTAAGGCTTGATCTGACCAGAAGAACATACATTAATCATAGTGATAAGCCCCTTTCTGCAGCCAGTTTGTAGGTCTGGGTCCAACATTCCCATGCCAATAGTACTGTTGTGAATGAAGTTCTTGTGCTGAATTTGGTCATTCTTGTGCCATGCCATTGCTGCAGTAGACTCTAGCAGCTGCCAAGCAAGAGGAGATCATGTCTGTAGAGAATGAGATGCCAAGCTTCCCCAACATTGGTTTAGAAATTATGATTAAAGAGAAGGAAAAAATACTGAGTACATGGGTTAATGGCTGCTATTTTAGTCCATTGGGGCCATTGCCAGCTGCCATTAAGTCAAAGTAGCCCTCAGGCTCTACTTGGTTTCATGATGAATAATTTAGGTTTTCCTGATGTAGAGCAAGGTTGTGTTGGTTTTGTATGATAGATTCTACATATCTCCACTGTAAGCACAGGAGTGTAAATATATGGTGGCACTTTTTGGTGCAATGGATCAACCTTCTGTGTCCTCCAACAACAACAGCAATAATCTTTATGAACCAGAGATTCTGCACAGCCTTGGAGATGTCTTCCTTCCAATATGGATACTCTTCAGTTTTTGTTGGAACCACTTACTTATTGCTAGTCAAAATCTTCTTCAGTACACATTTATTTTAAGGAGTTAACTACAGGACTGGATATTTTCTACCCACTGAAAAAGTAGCTCATATCTGAATAAATAACTGAAAATGGCTTCTCACTGTTCAGGAAGTACAATCAATTTGAAATTAGGATTATGGAAGCATCTGTGAAAATTCGAGTGTCATCTCAATTTGGGCTCATTCAGATCCTGTATTTTTTCTACTTCCCAAGCAGTGCATTTAAAATCTAATCCTAATTAACACACATAGTTTAATTTTAGCCAACAAAATATTCTCCTAAAATTGTGTGTGCTGGCTAGGGGGTCGGGTAGGGAGGGAGGAGGCGAGGGGAAAACTAAACAAGTGTTCACTGATTGTAAAAATCCTTGTTTCGTTAATAAGTCTTTAAAGTCTTTAAACATACACAGAAGTTTGCCTCTCATGAATCAAAATGTCATAAAAAGCATGAAACAGGCACAGCACTCCTATGCCCTCTTTTTCCTTGCTCATTTCTTGGCAGTTTGAACCTAACGAAGGAACTCAGCACTAGAATTTATAACTTTCCTTTTGGATGGATTTCTCCATAACTTATCACATAAAATACACAATTCTGTGCAGGTAGAAACAAACAGATCATGGATGTCATGGATGGAAGTTGGGAAGATTTGAAGGTTGCACAAAGCACTGGAAAAGCTGGGGTGGGTCTGCTGCTGCGAACTACGTTGTGTGTCAGCAGAACTCCTTGGTACTACTGGATGGTTTGGAAGTCTTATGAGATTTTCAGCACTTCTGACTTTCATTTCAGCAGGACAGGTCTTGAGAAAAACATCGTTTTAGGTTGTTTCAGAATGCTTTCATTCCTGGATCAGACCTCAGAGTGCAAAATATCCCAGTTTATAGTTACTGTATCTCTCGATGGGCACTGCTCAGTATCTCAGGACCTCTTTGCTCACTGGGTCTGGCCTTCTGGGGAAAGCAGATTTCTAGCCTGCAACAAGATCTCTTGTCTGTGCCCTTGAGTGTACCTGGACTCTGCTGTCTAGCTACCCTAGTTCCCCAGAGCTGCATTTCATGTTCACCAGCACCACCATGATGCTTGCACAGTTCCTCAGATTTCTTACTCAGGCTGCAAGTAAGATTTTTTTTTTTACCCCAGGGATTTTGGGAAGAAGTTTTTTTGAATCATGTCACAGGGAATCAAGAAACATAGGCCTAATACTTCGTTGAAAACAAAACTGTACCTATTTATTAACTTTCTCTAGGCCATCCCACTCCTGCTTTGGTCTACTTTTGTTTGAGGCTCTGTTAATGTTTCGGGTCATGCAGAGTTCTCCATATCAGATCAATTCTATAAAGATCTCAGGATATTGATGACAAATGTCCCCAAACTTTGATCAGAGGAGTACCACTTCTTATACATTTCAAGTCTCTTGCTGTTTTATCGTTTACACAGATCTTTCTGCTGCATATTCAGAGTGAAAATATTTTCTTTCATGAGGTTGTTCTAGTGGTCTTGTAATAATAAAAGCTGGTAGATCTAGATTTCTTCTTACTAATGTCTTTCCAAGAGGTGTCAAGATCAGCATTTTTTCTGTCCTGGCAGTAAACTAAAATAGAATTAAACAGCCTTGGCTTGACAATGTCAGGTATTTTTTCACTTCATAAAATGAAAAAGGAGATTAAAATAAAAAATGGACTTGATAACATTTTTTGAATATATCTTGTTCTCTCAAACATGACAATGGAAGCAATGTGTAACTGAGAATTTTTTTCCTTTTTGGGTCAGACTATAACGTAGCTCAAATTTGGCCCAGAAAATTAAATTAAAATAGGAAAGTGTTAGTGCAGAAATTGACCTTTTCCTCGACTGTTTCTCCTATGTGCCTTTGCATTGTATCCACTGACTTGATGGAAAGCAAATTGTCCTACTATGTTGGGAGCTCTGCTGAGGCAGTGGCAGACAAAGAAGGCTGAGCTGAGATCTTTTTCACCTCATGTCACACATCCCATTGTCAGAACAGTTCTAACAGCAGACACTTTATTGCCAGTGCTGGTGGAAGAGGCAGAAAGAAGAGTTTGATTTTCAGATCCCAAATGGATTTTAAAGTATAGAGGGTGACTAAAATCACCTTTTGTTTTCTGAGCTGAGCAAATGTGTTCCTAAAGTCACTTAGGCAGAATAAATACGGAGATTTAATTTTCAGATATAGGTTTTGATTTTGAAGACTTCTTTGACTATGTTTTTATGGATAGCACTTTCTTAATTTGAGGGTCAAGCACCAAAAGTTTTTATCCTAAGTGTTAATTTTATAATGCATCCAAAGAATAGGTGATACAGTAACAGTGATAGTTTGCTTTCCTTCTCCTTCTCTCCCCACAGTGAATTGTAACAGACTCTGTTAACAAGTTGGGATGGAGCTTGCAATACTATTTTCTGAGTTCCCCTCTGTTACTTGAAAAAGCATTTACACTCATCATTTTTGTAGGTCCTGTATTGGAAGAGAGGTAGGAAGAATGATACCTGAAAGGGCTCAGTCATTGCTTTCAAAACCAAATATAGCAGCTATGCCAGGCATTACTGCATGGAGAGGGAATGAAACTTCTTATAAATTACAGTATTTCTGCCTCATTTCCCTTGCCTCAACATTCTGGGGTTGGACTGCTACTGAGAGTGACTTAAAGTGCTTTTAAATAAGTGCAGAGAGAGACCGATCATCTGCTGTTTTACCTGAATTAGGAATATTCCTAAAGGTAGAAACCAGTCCCATGCCCTCTAGATCAGTGCAAGTGGTGGCTACAACACATCTATACAGAGTAAGGTATGGGGGCAAATGCCACTTGTAATTCTGAAATGTTTAACCTTGAAAACTTCTATCAGCTCAGAGGTGAGCAGCCAGTTGATTTAGCAAGACAGATGAAAGTATGTGATCCCTGTCTTCTCATCTCTTTTTACAGAGATCTCAAAAACTTCAGGAGTGTGGTCTTCATTTTTAAAGCTTTACACACGGGATCTAACCAACTTAGAAGGGGACTGTTCCATACTCCATAATCAGAGCTGATCAGCAGAAGAAAGGCAGAGATTCAGCAGCACCTGAGAATCGAGACAAGGCTGGCGTTTTCAGATAAACTCAAGAAAGGAACATGGATACAATGCTACAGCTTACTTAATTGCCCATAGCAAGGGGCTGTGACTGAAGGACCTGAGACCATGAACATAACCCTAGCCTTGCTACTCTATGGCCAGAATAATTCCGGGGGCTGGGCCGCAACTGTGGCTTTCTCAAAGCTGTCTTAAGAACTGCATCTATTCCCTACAGACATCCCATAATGTGATGATTCCCTATGGTGCTTCATGAACTTGTTGATTCTTAAACTGGCCCTTAGCTTTTTGCCTTAGATATTTCTGAGCTTTTCACAGTTAGTAACTGCTCAGAGAAAAAATAAAGTTGTAATTATTCTTAGCTCTCAACCATAAATGCAGTATCATACCCTCCCTAAGAATGACATGGGCTAAAAATTGAGCTTGAAATCTTTTCTGTAGCAAAATTGTGGAAAACCAACAAAAATAATAAAATAAATTGCACAGCTACACACATGAGCAGTTAAAACCATGTGAGACTTACATATTCAGAACTGTAAATGCTTTTAAAACATACTAAAACATAAGTGAGTTAAATTTATGACCTCCCATTTTAATTTAAAAGATGTAGGAGAACATGTATCTAAGGATTTTCTAAAAGAAGTAGTGACTTGAGCATGTTGGGGGTGGCGGTGCAATTGCTTGTAGTTTTATTCATTTAGGCATATCTTATCACTCCTCCTTTTCTTCCTTCTTGGAGGGCAATGAGAGAACCCAGATGCCAAGCTGTGGAACATGTTCTTCTGACACTAGCATCTGGCTCCTTGGCAGAATCCTCCAACTGTCATGCTGACAGCTTTCCTGTTGTGTCCTCGTGTATTTTTATATAAGAAAATTGCAGATGGGTTCTCTTCTCGAACTAATACGCTATTCTGTTGACCCTTATCATGCAGAAATGTGTTGGTTTTATCTGTTTGTGAATGAGACCTTGGCCAAATATACTTCAAAAAGGATACTTCTCTGTTTGTCTCTGAATTTGTCTGCAAGCTGTCTGGGAAGATGCCAGAATCCTATTACACACCCTTTTTGTGCCTTTAAGCAGTGAGTCCTTCATTCTCTCTGCTGCACAAATAGATTGCACTTTTTGCAGCAAGCACACTAGAAAAATACAAACATATTTATTTAATAGTTTCAGTGAAAAAAAAAAAAAAAAGAAAAAATCCTCCCTTGAAATGGGGAGAAATGCGGTTTGATTTGCTATGGATTTTTTTTACTGGAGGTTTTTGTTTGTTTATTTTTAATTTGACATTACCTAGTATGCTACTGCCTTGAAGGATTTTTTTTCCCCCAGAATTTTGCCAGAGACCTCTAATCCAGAAGGCTTTCTAATGTTATAAAAGTAACACAGTAACTTCATTAAAAAAAATAAAAAAATAAAGCAAAGATTTCACTTATTAACGTCTTCCAAAACCTCTTGGTATTTTCTAAATGGAGTTTTCATAGTCCCGCATCACATTTAGACACATGCCTAATTTATGTGGATCATCATGCGTAGTCCCAGTGACTTTACAGTGAAGCACAATTGTGTTTCAATTTAAGGTTGTGCTCAGAAGGAGCCTGATAGGTTCTTGACTTTAGGCTTGACAAAGCCCATATCATCCAGATGACAATAGAAAATACTAAAAGTTCCTATGTTACTTCCTGTTGCTCTTCCTCCTCATATAGTCCTCTTCCTACTGATGTTATGTATTTGTCTCTTACAAAAAAAAAAAAAAAAAAAAAAGACACACCACCTCTTTCCTCTGCAAATCTCAGATCTCCTTTAAATACATAACTTTGCTAGAGTGAATGAGATCAAACAAAGATAAGAAAATTTGGCAAATACACAAACGAAGAATTATCTGGGGCCCCACTCAGTGGAGACTCCATCTCCATGAAAGTTGTCCATGGGGGCTCTTCAGGGCTCTTAAATGTTGGCACCCATTGAGAATATTTAGCTATGATTTGTGAGCCCACTCAGACTCTGACCTTCCACCCATCTTCATCCCCTCCTCAGCTCAAAGAGTAGAAACCCAGAACTGCAGGATTCCCTGATGGCAATATGGAAGATTGCCAGCCCTGATGAAGCCAGGTGGATTTCACAGAGCATGCTCTCTGTGTCCACACCAGGGGAACATCCTCAGATGTAAGCTTACTGCTGTAAGCTTCTCCTAATTTATTCTCCTAGCAACAGATATTAAGACTTGATTGAGACTGGTTTCTTGTTTGGTGCTTTTGCAATAAATAAAGCCACAATGAGTAATTTTATTGTTCTCCCACCTTGGTTGTTCAGTTTGTGCAGCTATTCCAAGAAAAAAAAATCAAGTCAGCATTAAAGGAAGAAGACGTAAGTTTCTGCAGGTTTCTTACTCTTATTATCACAAAAAAGAATCTTTATAAATTTCCAACAAACGCAAATACACAGAAGCAAACAGGTATGTGCATGACTATTATGCTAACTGATACAGTGTCCCATATCATTTTCTCATCTCAAACTTTGTCATAAATGAAATAAATGGCATTAGAACTATTCAGGAAAGATCATAAATATCAAGAATGAATTTCTGCATTAGGCATTAACTTTGATGGGGCCAAGATTTCACTCCAGTTTCCCAGCAATACAGTGCAAGTTATTTCCTGCTGTTTTCTTGTTTCTTTTTCAAACATTCTGATTCACCATTGGGTTAATCATCTACTAAATACTGTCTCCAGGTGGTTTGTGTTTACTGTTGTTATCTCCATGGCCTCAAGGAACTATACCTTCCAAAGAACTGAGGGGAGCCCAAGCACTGATATTATGCAAGAAACAGAGACAGAAACAAAATACATCAGCAACTGTATCAGCATGCTTCCATTTATACCACGTTCTGATTTGAACATATGTGCTTTTTGAAGCACTTAGCATACACCATGAAGTCTCAAGTTGCTCCAGATTGCGTAAGCAGGGAAAAATGGTATTTGTTAAGTAGGCAGAGAGAATCAAGGAAAAAACCCCATATCTTGAACTAATCAGTGGGGTACAATTAAGAGAAAGTTAGTAGGTTAAGGTTTGTATTTTGTATTTAGGTGAGTACTGTTGTGCCCAGTGCATACCTTTATACCACATTCACATCAAATTTGAATGAGGATTATCACACAAATGATTCTTTTGGGAATAGGGTTTGTTTCTTACTTCAGCCATGGATCCTGTAAGCAAACCACTTACTTCACCTTATCTACTTCCTGTACCATAGTAATAGTATTTTCCTCTGTTACAGAGGATTTTGAAAGGTGGATTTATCAGTGGTTGTGAGATACTTAGCTACTACAATAGTAAAGACTGTAATCAAAGCTTGGGATTTTAGAAAGTCAAGTTTGGGTTGTAAAGGAAGCTTAGTTAGTTGATTGAAGAGCTGGATTCAGGGCTTAAGAATTTGAACACTGAGGATCATTATCAGATGTGGAATTATTTTAATTCAAAGGGGCAATAATGTTGTTAAAGATAAGTGGAAAAACTGGAGAGAAGAGTATAGAATTCCACAGATGAACAAAATATTTGCTGTTTATAAACTCTGTAGTCTTTAAGATGTTTGCTCATCTTCAAACTATCAGACACCGTGGAAATCAAGTTAAATTGTTCTCAAGTCTTTCTGAATTAGCACAGCAAATAAATGGCTGAAGTTTGTTAATCATATAAACAAAAACTGGGACAGTGGAGCGTCAAGGAAGGAGGTAAGGTTAACGAAGGACTGGGTCAAGTATTGAATAAATATTTTGTATCACATTTCAGTAAAGATGGTGACTAAAGATGACAATGATAGATCTCTATGCCTATCCACCACAACTGTTCTTTCTTTCCAAACTCAGTCACAAGTTCAAGCTCTTGCCCTACTTAAATACTTGCCATTTGATGCAGAACAGAAGGTGTTCCATAATTTAATTTTTTTTCATGTTTGTAAGTTTTTGTATTACAATAGACCCAGTTCTGGAGTTTTTTTGGTGGTTGATTGTTGTTGTTGTTTGGTTTTTCGTTGTTTTGGTTGTGTTTTTGTTTGTTTGTTTGGGGTTTTTTCCTTCTTAAGCAATGGTTCTAAGGTTTTCAAGTTTCCACATTTCTTTCTACAAGAGCAGCATGAAGTTTAGTGACATGAAGTTTTTTCATTACTCTGTTAAATATAACAAACTCAATGATACATTCCAAAAGCCTTCTGAAGTTGAAGAGTTTTCAGAGCTGCAAGGTTATTTTGAACAATTTCAATCTACAACAACAAAAAGTATCTAAAAAAAATAGGATAGAGCAATAGAAATTATATCCAAGCAAAAAGCAAAAATTTGGTTTCTGTACTTCAGAATCAGAGAATTTGGACAGCATCCAGTCTTTGTACTGACAACATATACAAGCCTAGTACCAAGAAATTTTTAATATGCATATTTACAAGTCCTGTGCAAAGACTGAGAACAGCCAATATAGTACCTATACTTTAAAAAATGAAGCAAAAAGTTGATCCAGGCAACTACAGACTTGTAAATAAGATTTCAGCAATATGCAGACTTAGGATGGATTTTAAAGGGAAGAACATGTAGAGAAGTTGAATGCAGGTTAATTACAACATTGGTTTCACAAAGGTAGATCATTTTATATAAACCCAGTATCTTTTTAAATAAGCAATAGATACCTCAGACAATTACAATGGATTGAACTTTATTCTGGAAGATACTAATTATTTTTGCAGGAGAACTCTCCAAAGAATAAGCAACTTCTGGAAGGAGAGACTATCACAAAAGTTTTCATGGTTGGTCTTGGAAATTATCCCATTTAATATATTGATTAGTGATACAGGAGATACAATTTCAAGTAGTACATGGTTATGGTTGGACTCGATGATCTTAAGCGTCTCTTCCAACCAAAATTATTCTATGATTCTGTGTGTATCTGTGAGTTGTACAGATAACAAAATGCATAAGCTTTGCCTTAACAAAGGATTGGATCAGCAGGCAAGGAGAACCAAATTACTTTGTTGACACAAGCGATGAGATGAGAATAAACTTGACAGCATAGTTTGCAAGGACAGTGATTTAAGGACCAGTACCTCGTTGTTGTTTTTTTTTTGTTTTGTTTGTTTGTTTGTTTGTTTTTTTTTTTTTTTTTTTTTTGTTGAGCATAGAATATGTCTACATCAGTTCAAGACAGTGGGAAAAAAACATGGACATACCAGTTTTCCTGGATGATGACTATCATTTGCCATGCAGAGCAATTTTGAAAGTGTATTGTAATTGTGAAGTCTATTATAATGATAAAATGCACTGTCATCTAAGACATTTTCATGTTAATTCTTGGTTTAAAGCATTGGTAAGGTGTCATTTAATTTATATAAAGTTCTGGTCACTTCATGAAAGATGACCTTAAAACAAAAGCAGAGAAAGACTACTCCATGCTTACAGGAATGGAGAATTAATCTTGTGAAGAGAGATTAGATTCGGTGGTTTGTTAAGCCTAGACAAACAAAGGTTTAGAGAGGATAGGATGTTTCTTCAGAAATATATTCAGGAGTAAGTGTTAAAGACAGTTATTTAAGTGAAAAGGTAACAGTGACACAAGAGCAACGGTTATAAAATTACCATGAAAAAACGTAGAGTGGATATTAGCAGAAGGCTTCTAACTACTTTTGAAGGGCTTTTAAATTTATTTTTTCTTTTTTTGTTTTGTTTTGTTTGTTTGCTTTTGTTTTTATTTCCCCCCCCCCCCCTCCATATGACAGTGATATAAAGAACCGAAATTACTTGAATATGGTAATCTATAAAAGAAAAGAGTTTTTGTTCTTAAACAGTTGAATTTCTGAAACAGGAAAACTGCAATACAAGCTTTTGGGTATCCAGTGTGGTGTTGTAGCCAAGGGAGTCTGACAAGAGCCTGAACTGCAGTTTGTGTACATCCTCCTCATACTACATACTGTATTTCAGAATTTCTACTGGCCTCTCAAAGGGACCAGAAAGCAAGTTCCTTGCTTCCTCCCTTCCTAGGCAGAACTTGTCCCTCTTTCCTCTCCCCCAGCACAGTCAGTTTGGCAGCATTATATAGCCTTTCTTTTGCCTTTTTTGAAGTTTAGGTATGATTTGCTTGCTGGGTTTACCAAGCTGATTTATTAAGCCTCAGCAATCTGCTATTGGAGGGAGCTCCTCTCCCTCTCCCTCTCCCTCTCCCTCTCCCTCTCCCTCTCCCTCTCCCTCTCCCTCTCCCTCTCCCTCTCCCTCTCCCTCTCCCTCTCCCTCTCCCTCTCCTATAAACTGGTGTTTTGTTAGAGGATGCAAGGAAGCTTTTGGTGGCTCATGGAGCCTGGTGACATGTGACACAGTGGTTATGTGAAATCTTTCAAATGAAGTTTGTCTGTGTGGTTGTGTCTGACAGTACTGGACTTCTACAAAATGATGGTGCTTCAGGTCTGATGTGCTTTCAAATGTCTGAGCACTGCGATGCTGCAGGTGGGCTGGTACCAGTAGTGACCTGCTGGGTTTAAGTTTTCTTCAGAACTTTTATATCAAGATATTGACAATATGCAGTTCTCTGAACAAGTTCAAAACAGCTACAATAATATAGGACATGTATTTTTGGAAAGAAAAGAAAAAGAAGCTTTATGAAGTGTTTGTTACTTTATTGTAAACTTTCCCCTTCAGTTTTAAAGTGAAATTATACGATGTCTTAATCTTTTATCCTTTTATTTTTTTTTTCTTTTGGTAGTGAAAACCAAAACTAAACTGATTGGGGTTTCACACATGTTGGAAAAACCACTAAAGATATATGAAAATTTTTCATGGTATTTTTTTCTGTCTGATTTCCAACACAAGTTTTACCTGAAGACAGTTAGACTTTCACAACTCAGAACTGGCCGTTCTCAGAGTGAATCATTTGTAAATTAGTGGTTTTACAATGAATCTGAGAAAAGTCTAAGTTTCAAACTGAATTTTGACTTCTCACAGACTCAAAAGGAGATTGGTGAACTATGAGAAACAAATCTGCCACACAATTCACTCATTCACATGTAGACTGAAACCAGTGGATTTTGCTTATCAATGGTACAAATTCATTATGCTCGGCAGAAATGTTTGAAATCTCGTATTCAAATTGTAAAATGACACAATGTCATATGGATGTTTTAGATGGACTGAAGCTCCATCCAATTGCAACAATATTTAATGAATTGTTCATACCTATATGATTATTTTAAAGAAGACACAATTCATTTCTAGTCCCTTGTCACTGTCACCATGCCTCATAATTGCTATATCAACGTCTTGCAAGTGCCTTGCCTAATGAAGCCTGTTGGATACTTGCAACTCTTACTGGCTTCAGTAGTTACCTCCTATGTGTTCCAGTATACCTGTCTTCAAGTCTTGCACAATTTGAATATTTTACTGGTTCTGGAAAATGATGGTTCTGTTTCTTAATTGTTGGGGTTTTTTTGACATATAAAGCTCACTAGATGCAGATAAAACATTTTTAAAGCTCTAGAAACCCCATATATTAAAATGAAACTATATTGAGGATAACAGCACTGTGTTTTACATATATATGTGTGTGCATGTGTGTGTCCACCTGTGGGTATGACTAGAGATAAGGAAATAAAACAATAAATATTTCAAAGGAGAAATCATTAATAACAAGTCAAATTGTTACGCAAAGATGAGGCTAATGAAAACAGGTCTGTTTGGAGGGGAATTTTTTTTTCCCCCAGAAAGCAACAGAGATTTGAACACCTTAGGTCAATAATTCTCTACCCTCTTCACAACTTCACAAGTGTCTTAACCTGAGGCTATATCCTGGAAATACGTTATTGGGATGAAGTCTTTTTATTTTTTAATGGTGGATATATGGTAGAGACTACTGCGGTAAAGTTGAAAATGGCATTCATTTTAAGGTTTCCTCATATATGAAATATTAACCAGTATAAAAATCTCCCAAGAAATGGTTACATACCCAAATGCTGTAAAAAGTTTGGCTAAAGAAACCATAATGCACATTATTAATTATTAAAATGTATATATTATGTTACATATTTTAAGCACTATTTTTGCTTGAATATTAAAGTAGTGGTTGGATTTTAAAAACTCCACTCTATTCTCTGGGTTTTGAATTAGGACAGCCTTTAGTAACTTGTTTGTGGATGTAATTGAGAATAACATCAAAACAGACAGAGACTGAGATCCTTAAAACTTAAAGTTCAGGTTCTTCCCAACCCTGAAAGTTCATTAATTTAGTGGGCACCTAACTTTGATTTACTGAATTTACAATTGTACCTAGATTTTATGCCATGAGCAAGTGGGCAAATGCAGCTTGCTTAGATCTTTATCTCCAGAAGGGTCAGGAAGCCAGACCAGACAGAACTACCTTGGGTTTGAGTGATGCCACTCAAATACTTCTTTCTGTCAGCATTTGTTTCAGCAGCTCTGTGCTTAGCTTATTGGCTTCTCTAAATCCTATTCCTAGGTGCCAAATTCTCTCTGCAAGGAAGACAAGCCAGGCTGCATAACTTTGTAACACAGTGTCTAAAAGTTAGGTATTGGAATATTTGCAACATTTAGTATTTGTCAAATGGCTTTGCAGATTTAGCTCCAACTCTATATGAATTTAACTGTAAATATTCATTTTTATTGCAGGTTGCCCGGGAAAAAAAAAAAACAGTGCACACAGTCCTTTGAATCAAATCACTGCTAGGTATTGAAAACAGTGAGTTTCATGAAGTCAGAGATCAGTAACTTTAGGCCATCTTTTTTTCTCATGAGAGAAAATGAGTGCTTTTTTTAGTAATTGCAGGACACTACACTGACCTCAGTGAAAGTGTTAATCAGCAATGATGTGATGGATACGTGAAATTAGACCTAATGAATTGTTTGGTAGCCCAAATAAATAATGGAAAATGAGAGGTGACACAATTTTACTAACAGCTTTCCACTCCAAGACATTGTCAGGAAGAAGAGTTGAGTGGATACAGCACCACACAGCCAGCCAGCCACCACAGCACCATCTAGGCAGTTCCTAAGGTAACTCACATTGTGTCACTGCATGTTTATGTGGAACAAACATACTTCTCCTTGACACATTTGTGTAGATGTTTTTTAAACCTCAGGCTATTCTCCTGCTTTCATTTACCCCACTTTACCCATAAGTCTCTGTTTCTATAGAATTCTTCTTAACTAGAACAGTAACAGAGTAGGAGCAACCGCAGTAATGCAGAGGCTGAGACAGAACAAATAAACAGGTGGGGGACTGCAAAAGGCATTGAGGAAAGCAGAGTTGTGGAGTCTTAAAGTAAATGGTAAAGTGGCCAGACTTGCTGTTCACAACTGATAGCGTGCTTTAGAAAGAAGCGGCGTAGCTCTAGTTCAACAGAAGGGATTTAGCAACTCGGTAGATGCTATTCTGTCATGCTGATTTAGATTTAAGCTCACATTTAAGCTCAGCTTTCCTGGCTACTCACAGGTAGAGTTCTGCTCACCCTCTAGACTGCTTCTCCAGATGGGGAAAGTCTGCAGTGGTATAGGACTGGCTTTGGTTTGAACCCTGCCTACAAAGGAAGAATTTATTTGACTGGCAGTAGGTCAGGATTGAGTTTGCTCACCCTTCAGTTGTCTAAATTGATATGTTAACTCAGGCAGTTGGAGCCTGTGCTCAGAAAGGATATACAACTCGTACAGACTCATGGGATCCAAAAACTGAGCATATACACCACAGACTGGCATTCCTCCAAGGCAGGGAGTTGGCTAGGTTTTGATATTCAAGTGATAATAGCTGAATCACTATATCAGACAACCAAGCATTTTTATAGGAGGGTTTGGCAGAAAAGATGTAACTGTTAATCCATAATCTGGCTGTTGAAGTCTTAGAGGCTGTTGAGGAAAGGTGGATAGAAAGCATGAATTGTGCAGTAAGAAAAATCAGAGGATAGTTTTATGATCCTGAAGAGGTCTGACAGTGGAATGAGAGCATAGAGAATGCGGACGTCGTCTGTGGGACTTGCATTTGGCTTGAGATCCCATCATATGCCATGTAGTAATAAAGCGGACTTTATTGCTTGACCTGATTTAACAAGAAGGTTCATGTCCAAAGGACAATCTGCTGCCCTCCCCACCCACATGCTCCCCTAACTTCCCTTGCCTCAACTATAGAAAATGTGCAACTGAAGAGGAAGACACATCAGTAAACTAACTTTTTTTTTTTTTTTTTTTTAAATTTTGTTAGTTTTCTGCCAGATCAGTGAACTGAACTGAATCAGCACTGAATACAAGTGAAATATCACTAAGGTATGCTTTGGCAAGGGAAAGGAGAGAGGCAGTAACATGCAGTTAAATTAAATATCAGTGCTGAGGCAAAACTACATCCTTAGATCCTTGGAACCAATGGGACCAGATTAGCAGCTGGTTTAAAGCCATATAGCTTTACTGTTTTTAATAGATCTACTCAAGTTTACATCTGTTGCTCTAGATTGGTTTAGAGGTGTAAATTCGCAAGCTGTTAAGCAACTAGTTTCCTGTTTTCTTCCTGTTTTTCAGCATAAAGTTCTGATTTTTCTACTCTTTAGAAAAAAAATGGAAAATCTGCTATAAATCTACTAAAAGCAGCTTGAAGTCAAGCAAAAGAGCATCTTGCTGGCTAATTCTGTGGAGTTATTTTGAAATTGTCTCCAACCAAAGACAGTTCTTAAACTCTGGACCTTGTGTGCATGAGTGTTTATGCATATACGTCTATGTATATGCACTTGTGTTGCAAAAAAAATTTGTATATTAGCGGCTCAGTGATTCTTTAATTAATCTTACAGTAAAATATTTCTCAGAAAAGGGAGAATTCCATGATAGGAAGTGAGAGAGAGATAATTTCAAAATGCTTAGAAAGCTACAGGCAACTTTTTTCTTTTTTTTTTAAATAATGAAAGCCACAGACATTATCTACTCTTGTTGTTGTTGAGGACTCCTCTGTCTGTTACAAGACCTTATGGCTTGTGACTACTGAAGTAACATGCAGAGACAGGTAGAAATTTCTATGGGGTTTCCTTTCTGGGTCTAGAGAAGGGTTACTTTCAACCTTGTCATGTTCACTAGAATGTAGGGTTCAGGGATGTTAATCTCCACTACTTTTATCAGACAGCTTTATTAAGATCAATGTTTTTTGTTACCAAATCAGAAGTGACCTAGAGCAAACTTCTGAGCAGTTATTAACACAAGTCCACATTTACTGGAAGTACTGGGTGCCTTCACATGCACCGCAGTAGCTGGGAGTTACACAGTATCTATATCATTTTTCACAGCTTTGTCATTAGCTGGTAATGATTTGATTATTTTGCAGATGAATCACAGTATAAATCTCTTTCACAAACACTACTTCCAAGTATTAATCAAAACCATTAAGGCAAAGCAGTCAGTGCAAATTAAAAAATTTGCATGTCTAAATTAAAAATTACAGTAATACATCATAAATAAATCTTTTAAATTCTCTATGGTCTGTATGAGCATCCCCTTTTTGTGCCTGTAATGAGCCCATGAATACAGCTCCTTTTTTCCCCCTATCTTTCTAATCAGGCTGTAATAAAATTTTATAGGTAGAATTCAGGCCTTTCCCTTTGAAGTCCATGTTGGATCATATTTGAGAAAGACATTATCTTTCTGTCTTCATCTTTCTGAAATCCAGCAAGAGTGAAAGACACAGACTCAAAGACAAGTGTGAAAGATGGAGTTCAAACCCATCACATATAATTTGCAGTGTCTTTGGTTATAGCAAAGTAAATATTTGTAAATGGTGATATATTTTATGCAAATAACTTTGAACTATGAATAAAATGACTGAGTTGTGTTTTAGGTACTATTTCATTTTAGGACTCTTAATACCTTATTTCTACCACAAAAAAAAAGATTAGAGGAACCCTCATTAATATAAGCTACTATTGAGATTTAGAACACACTCTTTTTCACTGTAAATAAATTCAGAAATTTTAAAGAACAGCTCAGCAACCTTGCATTTTTCAGCTAATTACTGTCCTTCACTTGGAAAGCAGTATTCAGGGTACAGAAATTTACTAGCCTGTTTCTGCCGTTCTATTTACAAGTTAATGAAGTTGGCCTGTAGTAAGAATTTTGTTTGTCCCCTTTCCCTAAGCTCTGGCAAAGGACACTCTTGTGAAAAATCTGTTGCAAAGCAGCAAATACAGATTTCAAAGTGTTTGTGAGTTGACACTCTTCAGAACAATGACCTCCCCTGCATGAAGCTTGCTGTGACCAGTTCCAGTATCAGCTGTTGTTTTGTCTGTGATCTTTTGGCTTTACTGTCTCACTGCAGTCTGATGGCTGAAAAGCCATCTCCAAAAAGGGACCTTCGTACTAACTCTGGAATGACATGGAGAAGGAACCCTAGGATTCAAAAACCTTTCCCCTCCAGTGGTTTCCTTTCAAGACCACTGTTTTTTCTTTTCCTTGAGTGTGCACAGTAAAAAAGTACATATACAAGAGTAATTCTAGGGGAAAAAAAAAAGTAAAAGCAGAGTAAAACTAATAAAAACTGCTTCTCAAATCTAACTAGATTTACACATATACTATACAAGACATAAAAAGGCTGACCTCACATATCTTACGTTCCCCTGCCAATAATTCTCCATGTGAAGAAATGTGGGCCTAGTAGATTTGTCAATTGCTTGCTCTGCTGTTTGGGTGGACGAGGACACAAAGACCTTTGAGATAATTAGTAGATTATCTTTCAGAAGTAACAGCACACATATCTAAGAATGTACTTCAGGACAAGTCTGAATATCTGCTCTATCCACTTTCTGCATGGTTGCTTTAAATGGTTCATTCGTCATTTCTTTTGTTACATTCCACTGTACATACACATAGAGTTCAACATTAGATTTTCGAATTAAGAGGGAACTCTGAAGTTTGCAGATGGAATTGCATTTCAGGAGGCTTTGTTTCATGGATAATATTACTTAGCCTTCCAGACTACAGGCAGATAAAGGTAATTCCTAACTCTTAACTTCTGCTTAGATTTAGGAACTGAAAATCAAGATCCGATATTTCAGGCTAGTGCTTTTAGATCTGGTGACACTGTGTCACTTCACTGTTAGATAATAATTAGTGGTTTGTAATTTGGCAATTCTATAATACTTCCCATTTACACATTCAAAATGGCTTTCAAAGCATTACATTTCAGGCAATGGTGTCCAGATATAATAATAAGAGTTTGCCCGTTTTACGTAGGAAATTCAGACATGAGAACAGTTGACATCTTGTGGCTCAGCATATGAGGTACTTTAGAAGATCTGGGCTTAGAATCTGATGACACTCATTGGTCATTTGGGCAAAACAAAACAACTTACCAAACAATGCCATGAATCTATTAGATGTGCAAGAAAATAAGTCACTTTCAGATTTGCAGCTCAATAATTAATAATTGAAATGAGAGAAACCTTTTGTATTTTTTTTTTTTTTTAAATACATTGGATCCATCGCTTCAATTAAATTCAATAAGGATTTTTCAGGTTTTTATAGGTGGAGGATCAAATTTTGCCTTTTTATGTCTACAATTGAAATGTCACTAGCAACATATTCAACTTTTATTTTAGTTTTCTCTGGACCGATTTGGGATTGTAGCAAAAGAGCCTTAGAGCTTAGAAAACTTCACTTTCAAGATTATTTTGTTTCATCAAGACCTAAAGAAAACAAAGCTTTCAACTCTTCTATTCTGAGAAGGAACAGGACTTGTATTGGGGAACTGTACTCTCTACTAGTCAATATATGTATGTAGTAATTATCATGTAGAAGTTCATATACATGATTCTTAGCTACGGGTTTGCACTCACACATTTATTTAGTTTGCAGATTTCAATAGAGTTGTTGCCTGCAGATCTAAGGGCTTCAGGATTGTCTTCAGTGGTCTCCAGGTAGTCCCAGTCTATCTACTTAGTAAATAAATTATAAATATGGGATTTGTTTCTTTAAATGGGGAAGGCAAGAAAAGCTTCCCTGTCTCAGTGTCTTGTGGCTCTTCTTTACCACTAGCCTGTCCAAGTGGGTAATGACTTCATACTTGGCTTAATGCATCAGTTCTTTAAGTGGAGAGAGGGGCTGCATGCCAAGGGGTCAAGGTGTAGCTGGATAAGGGGATGGGTACTTTTATGTATGGAAAATGGTTTGTATACACAATAGTAAGAACTCCGTTTGAAAATAATGATACCATATGTACTTGGAAAGAAAAATGTCGTGTTCCTCGTTTGAGTCTTCTAAGGTCCAGCTATTGAAAGGGAAATATAAACATGTAGTGTTGATTGTTTTGACATTATCATAAGCAGACATTTTATTTTATTCATAACCCAGAATCTTCACCTTCTAGTCTGACTCTTCCAGGTTTTCCGTATGAAATTATAAACTTTGTTCATACTCTTCAGACAGAGGTTTGTGCTGCTAGAAATTACAAAAGTCATTTTATTCTTAATTAAAATCTAGGATCTTTTAGGAAATGCAGTACTGCTTGTGGTTAAAGAAGGAAGGAAGGAATTTACTCAGATATAACCTGTCACAATAGAGTGAGTGCAGAATTTGTGAAGGTCTTTTAACATTATTTCCTGTATCTAGATTGAGGAGCAACTGAGTTCCCCGTTGTCTCATCAACTGTCCAGAATGGGGACCTGGAAAGATTGCCATGGTGCAACTTACTTGCGATCCTACACATTCAAACCTCCTTTCTATGAAAATCTTAGTGCACAGTAACATGCCAACAGCTAGGATTTGAAAAGTGCTACTGAATCTACAGGCATAGCAAAAAGGCCAGGGGATACTGAAAATCAAGAACAAACATACCCCTAAATCATTAGTACCTTCTACTCAACAAATTTTTTTGAATGAACATTTTAGTGGTCAGGTGGGAAAAGTCCTTTTATTTAACTCTTTAATAAACAGTATTTTAATGCCTGTGCTAAGCAGCAGTGAGGTATTTTCTAAAAAATCTGCTGAAATAGAAAGGCAGTGAGGATTCTCAGGTCAACCTGGCGATGCAAGTTGATGTTTCGTTTTTAACTATCCAATGAGATTGCTCAGATTAACAGGTCACTCAGACTTTTCCAGGCTCTCTTCATACTGGTGGGACAGGCAAATGCACCAGATAGGCTTTTTAAGTAACTGCACAGATAAAGTCTGGACAGTTTTACTATATATGACTTGCCAGCTCAAGCAGAGAGACTGACAGTGTGGAAACAGCTTGTCAGAGCTCAGGTCATGGTTAAAAACTGCTAATGTTAATGCTGACAGCCTGTAAAGTCCCTGCTATCCATGATACCTTTAAGTCAAGTTATAAAACACTCTACAGAGGACTATATCTGCTTCCCTCTCATTCACTGTTTTATCAATTTCTGTCATTACAGAAAATATTTAACTGATTTTGTGAACATCCCTTGCTTTAATCTGTGTGATTTGAGCTGAAGCCTGTCAGTGGTACCCAGCCCTGCAACATCCAGCTCCTTTGTAAAGAGAAAGACGTGCTTGCAGATAGCCAAGAATGGCTATTGCCCATATAACATCCTGCTCCATGATGCTCCCTGGGCTGCATAATAATAGTCTCTGATTTAGCTGAGATTTTCTACAAATGAGGTCGCAGAGAGGGGCTGGCAGGTGATGAGCTCAGTGGACACTAGGATATAAGCATCGTTGCTCCAGTTCTGGTGAGAAATCACGGAACAGCAAGAGCTGTATTGTCTTCCAGCTGAGCTTCTTTTCACACGAAGTCCGCAGAAGGTAATTGTACTCAGAGACCTGGGTACTGAGGGCAAATCTGCTATGTAGGGTAGTCCCTCCTTGCTGTGAGACATGCTTTATACCCTGCATAAAGTCCAACACTCTGTCTATGAAATAAAACTTCTTAAATTCAACTGTCTTTTTATCCTTTGAATCTGATAGCAAACCTTTGCTTTCTCTGTGTACTTATCTAATGCACTCTATTATCACTAAGTAGTCCTTTGCCACTAGAGAAACAATATGGCAACTCCTTCCATACATCGGATCCAAAAGCTATATATTAGAAAAAGCTGATAAGAGCAGTGGAAAAGATGCAGCCTGGTGATACACCAGGCACAGATTTAGCTGGGTAATTAAGGAAGAATGGGAGCCTTTTTTACCATTTGTTCTACCAGAATTTGGGATGTTGCTTGCAAATTAATTGAATGTACTCTTGGCCAAGGAGAAGAAAGTACGGCATGGAAGTAAAGTTGTTTACTGTGGAAATCACACAGACTGAAAAATAGCAGGATACAAGTAAGAGTACAGGTAGAAATAGAATGCAACATAAATACAATTTATAGCAATGGAAATAAAAGAATCAGGGTATAAGATTTCAAGTCCAAGAATCCCTCTCAGTTATTCAGGGTTTTTTCCCTGCCTAGCCAAATGCAGTAGTGTGAATACTGCAGAAAGAAAAGGCTCACGAGACAACTCCATGGTGTCAAAGACATCCCACTATTAAAAAAACAGCGTATGTAAGAGCAAAGGTGGAGTTCAGACCATTTAAACCTGAATCGAACCTCTTCCCGAAACAGAACATACTAAAAAGAACAGTTATTCCTTTGAAAAGATGGCAAAATTACAAAATAGTTGATGTTGCAAGAGACTTCTACAGATCTTTTAGCCTAGCCTCACCTACTCAAAGCAGTAAAATTTATCTGTTAAAAGCTATGGAAAGAACTGTGTCGTAAATGTTGGGTGACTAGTGTTTAGAGAGAAGGTCTAAAATATCATCAGTCGGTATATCTGCTTTGAAAAAAAGCTCTTTGAAAATATGTTACATATCAATAGCAGCCATCAATGAAAACAAACTGGAACTTACTGCACTGTTCTTCTTGAAGCTTTACACCAATATCTTCTGCTGTAGTCAGCTTCAATTTGGTCTTACAGAATAATTAAGCAGACTCCTGTTTTCATCATGTCTGTTTGAAAAACATGGGTAGAAATTCTCTACTCTAGAAAATGTTTGTGTGTTATCAATTTTTCTTTAGCCCTGTGTCCTTGTTTTCCAGAAGCATAAGACTATGCTTGTGGCATAGAAGAAGATGATACTGAAGTAATTGCTTATTCATGACAAGTTAAATGTTAATTATTGGACCATTGTCCCACGTTGACTTTCTCATCTATCAAATGGCATATAAATTATAGAAGCTTGACAAGTAGCTTCCTATTTTGTTGAATTTTTAAAACTGTTTAAGTTTCAGAATACTTGGTAGCACACAGATATTTAAATTTGAAAAGGCTTTTTTTTTTTTCCTTTTTGATTTTGTCAGCATGCCTTGATTCTCTTCTTTACCAGTCTGACATGCTCTCTGTTATTCTAGATAGTGCTCATTTTTCACAGACTTCTAGTGCCTTTCTTTCTAATCCTCTTCCCAAAAAGTTTGTAGTCCTCTTCCCAACTCTGAAACTTAGATAGATTTCATAAGATGCAACACAGCTCTTAGTACGTTAACAGCAAAAGAAATTGCTAGGAATCTGACATGTAATGTAAACAGGAATGAATCTTGTATGAGCCCTGCAAAGTTTGCTCTTTGATGAAATATGGTTTGTTATATGTTCTCTTATCATAACTAGATGCAACATTTGGACTGAAGGAGTCCAAAAGTTGTGGAGTAGGTTTTTAGTTTAAGATTTTTTTTTTTAATTGACAGGGCTGCTGTAGCATCAACCCTGTTTCCTGATGTAACAAATATCACCTTTATAGTATGAAAGTGTAGCATATGTAGTACCATTTCTGTGGCTGAAGTGAACTAATTCTGGGCTACACTGTAGTGGGGCTACACTGATTTATACTGACTGAAAACCTGGCCCACCTTGTATATCAGTTCTTTGCACAACCAGACAAGGGGTTTTAGCCTTATGTGAGTAACTTTCCTATTCATTTCCATGTGAGCTTTGTCTGAGTAATCCTGACTGCAGGATTTTGCTCTCAGGCAGTAAAACCAACGGGATGCATGTAGCTGAAACAGATCAGTAATGTGTTGCTTATGAGGTGAAATACTGTGACACTAGGAGAATAGAAGGAAAATTTCCTGCATTTCTTTGGATATCTGTGAAGAAGCTTTACATGAAAACAAACGTGTGTCTGGTATAAGATAACATTCTCTATTGGGGCAAGTACGTACACTTATGTGCACAACTAGAGAATTTATCACAGTGAGCACAAATAAACTTGTCTAAGTTTGTGGTATCTGACAAGATAAAAGGAACAGTCAAAGTAACAATATGTGTAGGGCCAAATGTTCATGCAATTTATGTTTCTAATTTGATTCTATAAGACAGAATCTGGCACCACAAGAAAGTTATTTGCTAAAGAGAAATGACATACTTCCTATGGAAGGTCTGCATGGTATCCTTACTATTTTACTCAATGCTTGCTAGAAAGGATTTTTTGAAAAATTGTTTCAGTAGATTTCATATAGTAAGGTCTGTTGCTTTGTATTTAGATCACATTTGCTTTGTAGTTATGCTTTTCTTTCTTTTTCTTCTCTTTTTTTTCCTTAACTTTTTTCCTCTTTTTTTTTTTTTCTTTTCTTCTCTTTTTTCTTTTTATTCTTCCGTGGATTCTCAGTTGTAGGTGACATTATTGTGATGGCTGCATTTTAAAGACCTCACCTGCTCTGTCATCTCTGAATTTATGTTACACTTCATGGTATCAGCTCTAACGATCTTATTCTCTCGCTCTCTCTTTCCTTTGCACCTCTACTCACTTCCTGACACTTGACACAATAAAACACTTTTTCATTTAGAAACTCTATTTAACCCCTTTAAACCAATAGCTTATTACTCAAATACTAAAGAAAAATAAATCAGTGGGCCACTACAACTTGGAAGATTCACGCTTTTGTTCATTGCAAGTTAATGTATTTGCAAACTGTATTTGAAGACTGTCTAGGTATAAACAAGAGAGTTACCTGTGCATTTCTCTATTTAAAAATTCATAAATGAAACATGGGCTCCTTTAACTTATTTTTTCCATCAGTCTTTTATAATCAGGCTTCATTTCCTGGCAGTTAAGACAATAAAAGAAAACAACCACAGTGCTGAAGACAAACTTAACTCTTTCATGCAGATCCTTTCAACTAATACAAAACTTTAATGTTTATGACTTGGCATATTTTCTTAAATGTTATAGCTTGATTTGCTTACACATTAATTGTTTTGTTGGGAAAAAAACTAATTTAAGGAGTCCTTACCTTTATCTATATCTTGTAAACAGAGAAACACAAGCTATTCATCGTGAATTCTAACGCATAAGTGAGCAGCATATTTAAAATATATTTTTATTGTTCCAACTTGTATCCAGTATCTATAAGAAAAATATATACTTTTATGACCATCCACAGAAGCTGCAGAAAAAAAAATATCTTTACTTATTAATTTCATTTCCTTTTTGTTTAAAACATCAGTAGCAGCCAAGGTTGTTATTTTAAAATAGTTAAAAATTCTAAGTACTTAGTGAATATTTTGAATGATTAATATTTAGCCTATTCTATATTCATGTGCTGTTCACTTTAGCTATTTGTGGTTCATTGTCGGTAGAAGAGCAAGAAGTCTGAAGTGAATTCACATAGATAGGTATTTTTGAATAGCAAAAGATTATTCAGTAAAGAATTAAGCATGTTGGTTTTGATTTTGTAGTTTGGAGTGGTTTTTTTTTCTGTTTTGTTGGTTTTGTTTTTGTTTTGAGAGAGGGCTTTATGTTCCTGTTGTACCCTATCTATATTATTTTCTGTTTCTTGAATCCACTCGTTTCTTTATTTCTGACTGAGAAGGGAACATAAATATAGTGGAGAAAGTTAAATACAGACTTTACAAATATGGGTACAAAGAGATATGTAAAATGCTGTGTCTTCAGTGAACAGATGGACCAAGAAGTTGTGAATCTGGCTAGGAACTATGGTGAATGATATTTCATTAGCCCATATCAATTACAGATCTGTTGAACAAAATAAGACTCCAGACATTTTCTGCATTACTCTCTTATGTAGGTCAAATCACAGTTGCAAGAGCAAATGTTCACAAACAGCCACTGATCTGGGTGCCCCAGATTTTAAATGCCCAGTTGGAAGCATTTTGGTTTTGGTGGACTTGCAGAGTATTTTTTTCTGAGATCCAAACCCAAGGATGTCTCAAAATCGAGCTTCAGAGCACAAAACTTCAGGTAGGAACAACCAGTTTTTAAAAGTTGTATTTCTGCATCATAGTCTCTCTCTAGTATCATATGGATGTTATGTCCTCAGGAAAGGTGATTCTTTCTTATTGTGCCAAAGACTCAGGACACACGGGCATGATTGTTTGCTCTGCCCAGACCTCTCTGTGACCTTCAATAGTTCACTTAACATGCCTTTGGCACTATTCCTCACCCATGCAATAATAACAGCTAGTTCTGTATTGTGCAAAATAAGTGTGGCGGTACTTCACATCAGTCAATTCCATTTTGAGAAAAAAACAGTTAGATACAAGAACTATGCATATCTATAATCTAGGGCAATATGGCCTGAATCTTGAGTGCTACTGTGATACAAGTAATTAACATTTTCTTCCTGGAATGAAGGCTGTCAACACATTTTTTAATAGATTCCATGAATTAAGTCATGGTTTCAAACAATTTGGTCTGAAGTTGTGTATTAAAACTGTGGTGAGGCATTAAAAAGATGATTTACCAACTGTCAAAAGCAAAATAAGACTTAAGAAGGTGAAGAGAGAGAGTGCTGTGTGACAGCCACCATAGATTTTCCAGACTGAATGCTCAGATGTCTCTTTACACATGGATCTGCTGTAAACCTTCGAATTCAGGTACAGAAGTCACACCTGCATCTGTAGCAAGAAACCTTAATTTCCCTGTCCGCCTTTTCTTACCACCTCTGTAAAAGATTCTAGCAAAAGATTCAGCCTGATGTTAGTGCTAATTGCAATTTTGTTATACGCATTGCAAATAACAGTATTGAAATAGTATCTTTTTGAAAAATTTAGTGCCTTAAACCTAAAGCCTTTTGGTGATCAAAACTCCTCTGGTTTTATCTTCCTCTTAGGTAAACAATTAAACTCCACTTTCAACTGTAATCTGAAATGTATCACTTTCTAATTTTTTCGTAGAATTAACTCCCACTGCCTGTTTGGTGAATCATTAACATTGATGTATGAAGCTGTCAGACTGTAGTATTGGAGGGTAAGGGAAAGGAATATGTTGTCCCTCACGTAGAATGAGGGAATTTATCCCTTCTTCTATTTGGAGCTTGGTACAGCCTCCTGTGAGCACTACTGTAGCTTCAACAAGTAAGTAGACGTTCTCCTGCGTGAAAATCAGGAATGCCTCACATGGGCATTAGCAACGCCTGTAAGGTAGGAGACGTATCAGCTATAACTATTAAATGCTACTGAAGGAAATGCTCACTTTTCAAAGCTACAGGAAATCAGTCTATTGAAGTGATAATTTCCTTTAACTCTTTTGGTGACTACTGTTCATCTTTGTCTGCTGATAAGTAAGTGACAGAGCACCACAGTAGCCTTTTAATTTGAGGTATGGAAGGCTGAAAGTAATTCAAAAGGCTATATTTTCGTTGCATAAATAGACTGTCTGAACCAGATACAAGCTTCTGATGTAATACTGTTTGTCTTCAAGTACCTTCAACAGAGTAAATCTGCTTTTGTTTTGACAATTTGCTGTCAAATTTCACGAATGCATAATTACAGATATATTATAGAAATACGAGTGCTAAAGTCAGGTCTGCTTTCCAGTCATAGACAGATAATTCCATGAATAACAGATCCATTATCACCCTTGCTACTGACAGCATCAATAACAAAATCATCATATCAACAAAGGAAACAAATGGTGCTAATAGGTATAAAGGGAATATTGTATTGACCAAGTATACAGATAGCCATATAGACAAATATACTCCTCTACCTATACTACCTTTTATTTTCTAATGTTTGGAGTGAAACAGGGAATTGCTGTGTAGCAATGATGAAAGCCGCAGACCTTCCTACTTGTTTTTACAGTATGTCTGTGTGTCAGATTATTGACGGGAAAATACCAGAATAATTAAGTTCTGGTTTGCAAGGTCCATTGTACACTTGATATTTGCCCTCTCATATTAAAGAGCTTTCTCTTCACATAGAATGTTTATTTGTTGCAAATCTTATGGCATTTTAGTGCAAGATAACTAAACCAAGTTTGCAAATAGCTTTACTGAGATGTAGGCTAGACTGACTCACTGCAAAGTACAAAAGGGTATATCACAGTATCACAGTATGTTTGGGATTGGAAGGGACCTCAAAAGATCATCTAGTCCAATCCCCCTGCTGGAGCAGGAACACCTAGGTGAGGTCGCACAGGAACATGTCCAGGTGGGTTTTGAATGTCTCCAGAGAAGGAGACTCCACAACTTCCCTGGGCAGCCTGTTCCAGTGCTCTGTCACCCTTACTGAGAAGAAGTTTCTTCTCAAATTTAAGTGGAACCTCTTGTGTTCCAGCTTGATCCCATTACCCCTTGTCCTATCATTGTTTGCCACCGAGAAGAGCCTGGCTCCATCCCCATGGCACTCACCCTTTATATATTTGTAAACATTAATAAGGTCCCCCCTTAGTCTCCTCTTCTCCAAACTAAAGAGACCCAGCTCCCTCAGCCTTTCTTCATAAGGGAGGTGCTCCACTCCCTTAATCATCTTCGTTGCCCTACGCTGGACCCTCTCCAGCAGTTCCCTGTCCTTCTTGAACTGAGGGGCCCAGAACTGGACACAATATTCCAGATGTGGTCTCACCAGGGTGGAGTAGAGGGGAAGGAGGACCTCTCTCGATCTACTAACCACCCCCCTTCTAATACACCCCAGGATGCCATTGGCCTTCCTGGACACAATGGCACAGTGCTGGCTCATGGTCATCCTGTTGTCCACCAGGACCCCCAGGTCCCTTTCCCCTACACTGCTCTCTAATATGTAATCTCCCAACCTATACTGGAACCTGGGGTTGTTCCTGCCCAGATGCAGGACTCTACACTTGCCCTTGTTAAATTTCATATGCTTATCATAGAACAACTAATAGATGGCTGAGGCCTCCTAGGTTATTCCACACTACTTTGTTGGGTACTGGGGTCAGCTCTTTGCTTACCTGAGTGTCCTGTATTGCTCTGAGAATGTTCTAACCCGTCTAACAAGTCACTTTGTTTAAATTACTAGAGCTGACCCAGGAGTTCCTCATACGATTGCAACATAGGGTATTCACCCAGCTGTACTGCGCTTGTTTGTACAATAGTCATGCTTGAAATTGTATCATGGTGCCATATCTAAATCCTATCAGGTCATTGTTTGAAAGGCAGAGCTAGTCTACAGTACGTCAAGTAAAACATCTAGGGAGAATGCTTAGCAGATGCTTATTTATTGCTCCCATCTATACAAAAACCTTTCTCCTTTGGTCCTACCACAGCAATTAAAAGAAAAGCAATTTCATATAAAAATAGAAAAGTACTTCTTTTCCACTTCTAGTTTCAGTATCTTCCTTTTATTCCTAAATCTTTCAAATACACTATTTTTACTCCACAGTCACTTGGGGTGTAAAGACCTTTTTTATTCCTATGTAGATAACAGATTGAAATCAAATCAAGAGGAGATACTTTTTCACATGGTGTATATTTAAAATGTGAAACTTCTTGGCACGAAACATTGTGGATGTTAAAATATCACAGGAATTCAAAAGGCAAGTGGACAAATGCATGAAATAAGATTCCACTGAGTTTTTTTTAGCATCAAGATGTACCTGAGCTGTGAGGGGAAGTAGTACTGCAGGTTTGTCTTGTTCTTATACTCTTTGCAGAATATTGGCACCTGGACTTGTCAGAAACAAGGTGTTTGCCCTGATACAAATGTTCTTAACTGTGCAAGTATCCAGCAAAGACTTCATGAACCAAGATTACAAAAGATAATTTGGATCTTCAGGGTGACTAGGGGAAAGAACAATGCCTTAGTGCTACTGACATCATAGCAGAAATTCCGTTTCTCAAGTAAAAAAAAAATTGACCTTCTAGAGATCCTCTGTGAAGAACTTTTCTAGAACCTCCACATGAACTGTAAGCTAGTACTGATTAATCAAGCCTTGCAGTATCATGGATCACCACCTTTATGTATCTGTGAAAGACAAGGAACGGATATTAAAAAAAGTCTGTGTTGGATCAGTGATTACAGCATAATTACATAACCCTAACTACACAAATACTTTCATAACTACCTATGTGTGGACCTACATCTGTCTCTCTATCACATTTTATGATGTAGGAGGAAAGTATCTTCTTCAGAACTGTGCTCATTGTCACTAAAAAAATGTGATAATTTGTCTGCCTGCACCAACCTAAGCACCAGACTAGCTACTGATAAGCTGCAAAATATTTTTTGAGAGGTTTCCATCTGATTCTTCATGCTGAGGGGAACTCGTATGCAGATTTCTGTTGCTACCACTCCAAGAGGAACTCAGCACAGTTCTAGGAAATAGACTTTTGACATCCTGAAGATCTGAGACTGATTACCTTCAACACTAGTCAGATCTTGCTGGCTGAGACTGAAAGCAGTATACCATGCAGTACGTGTACTTGAAGAAAATAATGTAGAAGGAGGAGGAATGATGTGTTTTCAGCCATCTTGTAAACCCTAAGTGCCCTGAGATACAGGCCGTCATTTGACTACAGATTTGCTAGTGGTGATTTATTTGTTCAGGGAGACTGTGACATTCACTGACGTTCTCTCCATGCTACTTAGCAGCTCTTTGAAAATGGTGCTAACACAGAGGAAGTAAAAAGAATGATGGGAAATATCTATCTTGATCCTAAGCCACTGTCATGGTTTAACCCGAGCTAGCAATATAACCACAATAGCCGCTTGCTCAGTCCCTGCCTCTTTCCCACCCCCGAATAGGAGAGACCATTGAAAGAGAAGGGAGAAACTTGTGGACTGAGATAAATACAGTTTAATAAAATAACAAAATAACACTAATATACTGCTACTATGACTAATATATATAAAATGGAAGTAGAATATAAAATAAAATATATTAAATGCAATTCTTCAGGAACTCCATCCACACTGAGCAGCCAGTCCCAGGAAGCAGCACCCTGGTCCTGAGAGAGAAGAGAGAAAAAGGCAGAAAGGCTCAGAGGCCTCTGCAAAATGGCAGGATGGCAAAAAGCCAAACTAAATAAACTCTGAACAGAACTCCCCCAAACACATGTGCGTCCTGGCTCTGAAAACACCCTTGCTAGAAGATCCCAACTCTCCTTAAACATGGAACATGATGCTAACGGCATAGAATATTCTCATTGGTTAGTCTGGATGTCAGTCAAGGTCTGCACCATCTATGCCCCCCTTCCTCGATGCCTCACACCTGTGGACAAAGCTCAGAGGCCTTGGCTCCCAGACCAGAGCAATTAAAACATTAACTGTGTCCCAGGATCTTATCTTCCTGTTCTCAAACTAAATTCGAACAACAACTCTGCTAGCTATGAAAAAGAAATGTTTCTAACTGCATGAAGTAAAATTAACTCCTTTTCAGTCAAACCAGTGCAGCTATGCAATTGCATTGCTTTCTGAAAGGAATTCAGAGTACAGTACACAGAAACTGCCAGGGTCTGTGAAGCAGCAGGGAGCACAGCAGCAGGGGAGGGTACCTTCCCTGCGTTTCTTAACTACAGTACACAGGACTTTTAAAAAGTATTGCTGGGCTCTAGCTGAAATTATAAGCAGTAACTTTGCTATCACTGAAACACTATAGCACAGTGAACCTGCATAACCTACTGGGAGTGTCATGAGAAGACAGGATAAATCTCAATTTGCAAATCCTGTTACGTATTATCTCCATATCATTTGGCATGCATTGCTCATGGAGACGATCTCGTCTCAAAGAGACATGAGGGAAGACTGACTCCTTTTGGTTGCTGGAAAAAAAAGATGTAAACTGGATCTGTGACCTACAGTAGTTGGTGCGTTCCCTAATGACATTCGAGTAGTGATTCCTGTAGGATCCTAACAGTGAATGGGTCCATTGTCTGTTCTTCTTTCCCAGTAAACTAAGTGCTATTTTCTTAAACCAGGGAAAGTTCTACTCAAGCAATTATACATTGTTGTACTTTAATGAAATAGTATTACCCGTAGATTTAAGCATATATATATACAGTCCATGACAGATGTGTGTGTACGTAGGTACTATGTGTGCATGCCAGTTGTAAACATCTGTCTAAATGAGTGTGTTGACAATGAATTACTCAGGTAGACTTGACTTTTTTTAGTGTGAATTAACAGCTTCTTGACTTGTTACTATATCAACTGCTAATCAGTTCCTGAGTGTAGTTCAAGGTGTTGGCATTCATTACAAAGTTTTCTGTGGTGGTTTGGATCTTTATCTGCCTCAAAGGCAGAATCTTCAGGCAAAAAATTATTCAGTTTATACAAAACAGATGAGAGCAGGGAAGGGAAAGGTGGGCTGCAAGGTCCAGGAATTGGGGTTAAAGACATCACATCAGCAAGATTCAGCTCCAGTAATGTGAGCGGTGTTTTGTTTTAAGTTGGGAAGATTACTTTAACCATCAGGACTAAAGGCAAGATTGACATTAGAATAAAGATAGAGAAATCAGAACTGTCAACTTCAGGAGATCACTGAACTCCAGTTGAAGATGGACATAATGTCCCTCCTTTGATTCTGAAAAAAACCCCAAAACATACAATTGTAGGTGTGGTAACAAAGACTTGTAGTAAATATTACCAAGCTCGTGATAATAAGTTGAAAGGGTGACAAATACAATTCTTATACTCATGAATGGTGAAAAAGCTGATCCAGGGAAATAAATAGTTTTTCTTTAATAGTATTAATTATTTCACTTTAGAACTAGAAGGAGAAGACAAATACACGGAAGCCAAGAGAAGACATCATATAAGGTACCATCATCATTCATGCTGGATAAGAATATCCAGTTTTCATTGGATAACAGACTTCTAACAAGAAGATGTAGCATAATATAGCTCTCCTGAAGTTTTCCAACTAATTCCACATATAAACCCTTAAAGTAATTCAATTTTGGAAAGTCTTGAACACTTTTACCAATGAGATTTTAAAACCTTGATTGTATTTTAGTTAATAAAATAAAGTTTGTTTCAGAAACAGGTGATAAAGCATATATTTTGTAAGCAAAGCTCAGTTTATTTTTTCTAACCTACTCCTTACCTTGCTACTAATGTGTTAAATCCACCTAGATGCAGATATGAAGACTCATACCATTCACATATAAAATATTGGGCTATGTTGTCTGTACCAAAAACTAGATATGGCACCAATAAATTGGTTACCTGATAGCAAAATGCTAGAAGAGGGAAGAAATTTTATTCTAGAGAATTCAGCTGAGATAACTGCTAGGTAGAGGGAAAAAAACCTGTTGGGATCATCTGGCTATTTCAAGACAGCAACAGTCTAATATCTCATGTACTTTGAGAGTGAAAGAGCTATAAAAGCCTTGCCTGAACTATATTTTGTTTCCATCTTTTTTCTTCCTCTTGACTTTCAGGAAAGAAAATATTTCCTTTTTTAGACTTGATCTGCCTACTCTTAGAAAAGCCATCCTTTTAGGGTTTTATTAGCAATTGCATTTCTTTGATTTGTGGAAAAGCTACACTATATTTTGTTTAGTATGCTGCCAGATTTCTTTGTTTGGCAGAGTTTTGTTTTTCATGAGTTGCTCACTTGCAAGAGTTCAGCATGTACAGAAGAACTGATAGCTACTGTATCCATGTTAATATTCTACACTAGAGAAAACTATCATTCTCTACAGAAGGTCTGAAAAAAACAGTGGCGTGTTGTCACAGCTGGAGTGGTTGACAGTTTCTGTATGGAGCAGTGTGGAGTTGTCCATGTGCCACACTTTCCTTACTGTAGGGATGTATAGATGACGGGTTCTTCCTTTCACTAGTAGTGATAGAAAAGTGTTAACAGCTATTTTTGAGTCTCGCATAACTTTTCATAGGAGTGTTCCATGGAACTATCAGTGGAAAGCTGTTCTTTGTTGCTCTTCAGCATCTTTTTCTCTTCTGCTTGTATATTTTTTTATCAGAGGTAGACCAGGTCTGAATTTTATTATATTTATGAAAAGCATGAAGGACAAATGAGACTGGATAAAGGGGATTTTTTTTTTTTTTTTTTTTGTAGTGAGATTTAGCCACAAAGTATTAAGATTTTAATCTATGTGTGAAACTAAGAGACTAATGTTTATCCCAGATAGGATGTGTGACCTATGCATTTTCCTTTAAACAAAAAAACACAAACAAGACTGCTCCATCTTGAAATCAGAAATATTCTGATTTTAATTAATTCATTATTCTGTGAATGACAAATGATGTAAATATATGTTTTGCAAGCATGTACACCATACCATGTTACATATGTAAAGTTTTCAGTGGGTAAAGGAATAAGGAAACTTTGTATACTGTTCTCTATACCTCTTACTTTGCTCTTTACACCCCATGGAAAGAGAAGATATTTTCTCTTTACATTTGCACAATGCCTGTGGGTACTCCCAAAAGATGAATATGTCTAGATTACTAGTCTTAATAACTTGATTTCTGTGGTTGCCTCTATATTGTTTTATAAAATCACCCCACAGCCAACCCGTTGATGTCAAGCTGCCTGGCTACCCACCTCCCCATGGTCTTGGCTGTCCTTCCCCTCAGTCTTCTGTGGTCCTAAGGGACATTTACAGAGCCGTGTGGCTCAGGTGCTGTGGGGAAGCACCATCTTCACCATTTGCCTGGCCAGACCCCAGCCTGAGTCTGCCACTACCTGCTCCACAGAGTGAGGTGGGTTACTTCATGGCCCAGTACCCCTGAATTTATACACTACCACATAAAAATGCCTACATTGTAAATTTATTCAGCTGTCGGTATTGTCACCCTGTGTGCTGGGCAGGATGACCTCCACCCATACTGCCAGGAATCTCTCCTGAGAGTCCATGGGGACAGCCTGCAAGTGTGACTGACCACAGCCTTCACCCAAAACTAGAGATGTGCTAAGAGAGAAGGGCAGTTATTTATAGTTGGGATACAGTGCCACACAGTCCCTGCTCATTACCTTGTCCCATATCATCCAACCTACTTCTCTATTGCTCCCTATTATAAAGCTCCCGGTTGCCATGCTAGCACAATTTTCCACAGCTTGTCTCCTCACTTTGTGCCCCTGCAGGTACCTTGCATTCAAATTCCACAGAAAAACTTTGTGAAAGTTTTCCATCTCTCCCAGCCCTGCTGAGGACTCTTGTGGGCTCTGCTATTCTAAGGCAAAGCTGTAAAGCTTTCTTCAAGAGGGTGTTCAGGTAGGGAGTGATGGAGGGTGACTGTGGGATATGCTGGTTGTCCCATCTCCAGTGGGAAAGGCCATCATGCTCCATCAAGGATTCAGGCAGGCTAAGCCTGTGAGGCAGGTACTTGTTATCCTGTTTTATTGTTTGTTGCCAGATACAGGTATAGACAGCCCTTTGGAAACTGGATAAGGCTAATAGCCTAGGGGTCTGGATTCATGTTCTCTCCCTCCTTCCCACATTTTCCTGATAATCAGAAGAACTGGTAGATAATGGTGAGAGGCAAACAGTATTCCTTATGGCAAACAGCCTGAAGGATCACAAGCGGGACACAACTCAAGGGCTACCTGAGATTTCTCAGGGGTGCTAGAAATGCTTGTGGAATAATCAGCATGTCTGAAGGAACTCGTACCTAGGTCAAGCAGCATAGGCACAGACAGACTCGCTTCACCTTGGGGCTCTTTCACTTTGCTTATGTCTGAGGATGATCATGGCTCTCAAGAGAAAGCCGAAAGGTCTCATAAGTACAGTCAGCGGTTGTATTACACTTCTGCTCTGCGCAGCTGTTGTTGAGCACATTGGGCTCATCCTTGTAGATTTACTTCCTCATTAGTGATCAAGAAAAAACTTAGAAATGTGGGCATGAGTAAACAGCAACCAAACAGACATGGGAAAGTCTTTTAGAAGGTACAAATGGTACTTTCTAGGTGTTCTGTCAAATTTGTAGCTTCTTACCAAACCACAGTACTACTAAACCAGTAACAGTTCCTTGCTACCATCTCACTGGTATCAAGGCATGCCATGAGAATATACATAAAACTTACCAGTAGGTCCAGACATCTTTTTCTGTTTCTATAACCATTTGATTTTTTATTTAGTTCACTACAAATCATAATCAGTCACAGAATATTTATGCAGCAATGAACAAAAAGGTATATTCAGTACTTCAAACTGATTCATGCATGATAGGATCCATTTGTTTCATGCTCTAAAAATTCCATATTAATAACTAAAAACTGTTTCCATTTTTAGATTTTTCGTTACATAAGACTTTTTTTCTCTTTAAATATTGTTTGAAATCTACCTTCCTTTACAAATGCCAATCAAACCCCTTTCTTTAAAAAAGCAGAACAACTGCTGCTGGAAAATTGTTTCATCAAAAGTAATTAAGGTAACATGTTGAAGTAAAGGCAGAAAACTCCAAATGTGAAACTGAAGGGGTAACAACATGAGTAAAATATGGCTATCCACCAGCCTATTCAATGTATAGCAAACTTTTGAAAGAAAAGGTTAACTTTAATTTAGTATACATAATAAGTTTTTAGTGCCCAGTAAACCTAGAAGAGTTTGGAGTTTTCCAAGGAAAATATGGAAAAAACTTGAGATTTCTAAAAGGATTCAGATTAACTTTACTGTATATTCCCATTTGATTCAAATCATGTATCCTTCTACTCTATTTTATCCCCAGTGGAAGGAAATACAACCCAGGAAATTTCTTCTAAACTGTTCCATATTGCCAACCTCAAGTGTTAAAAATAACAAATCAGGCTTTTAAATAATGGGATCAGCTAAAAAATGACATGACTTTTTTAAAAGCAATACATCTGTTTCTGTGTAAGTATTCATGTATATTCTTTTAGACTAACCTTCCAGTATTTGAGATTTCATCATTCCCATGCTCTTTTTTCTTTTTTCTCCCACAAACTAAGAGGGCTAAATATTATGAAACTTACAATAAAATTGCAAATATTGGCGATGTCATGTCTCCCCTAGGCTCCAGTTAATTAAAATTCAAACTAGCGATAACACAAAATAAACTCCCAGGGCAGCAGTAAACCTTGTTTTTCTGCTGTGTTACCACATGGGGTAAATAGTGGGTGGACATGTAGGAGGGTGTACAATAGAATACAAAATAAACACATGCTCATTTCATTTGAGGAAAAAAGCCCTAAACTGATCTGTATTTAGTGAGCCTTGAACAATGAGTATGGCCTAAGGACTAGAGCAGCACTAGTTATAACTCTTGCCTGCTGCAAAACATATTGGAGGGCAAATGGAAAAAGTAGTTTCAGAGTTTTATTTATTTAGTCCATCACTAAAGGCAGACAACTGCTAGAGGATCTTATGGTGGTTCCATCAAAGGGAGACAGGCTGAATCTGATCAAGGCATTTTTCCCTCCAAATCCAAGGATTCATAGGTATGTCTTATTCTGAACATTCAAGCTGGTCCTTATGTATCCATAAGAGACTGTAAAAAATCTGTGATCTCTAGTTAAAAATCGATGGTAAACTTTCAGCTGTAGGCATGAGAGTATAAACAAGTCACTATTTCAGCCTAGAAGTAGTGTAAAAACTTATATAAAAAAGAAAACCTATTCCCTTTCCCATCAAAATTATGTGGCTTTGCTATAGTAGATTCACAAAAGCCAAATCTGAGCAGAGGCAGAGGTTTCTGTAGATTTTCCCAAGCCTGTGTTTGCTTGTGTGGAATTACTTTACTGCTCAGCAACAGGCACATAAAATGAAATCAGTCATTGCTGCTGTCTGTAGCCACATGTTTGGATATGCTGTAGTGATTCTTAGCATGATAGAAAATATCACAGAACTTAAGAAGAAATAGTTATACCTGATTAAATTATTTAAAACCTCTAGAGTTACATCTCTTTTTATGGCATTAAATTGACTTACCTGTTAACTTAGGGATTGTTCAAAATACTACTAAAATTTTATTATACTTAAGCTATAGAGGCATCTAGAATGGCACAGTGAATTATGAAGCAGCACAGAGACATACCATTTCTCATTAAAAAGCCTTTACTACAATTAGATAGATCTCAGAAGCATTCTTTGTATCTGTATTGCTGTTCAAATGCCATTTTTACTATTCAAATGTTTTGAGAACTGGTTTTAATTTCTATTACCTTTTCACTGTCATTTCTTCTGGGCTAAGGGATTACTGAGAGGAGAGCAGAAGCAGACAGCAATAGGACAAGCCTATCTTGGCTTGAAAGGTTACTGAGTTCTCCAGAAATAATCTTTGCTATTTCTACTGTCCAGACCATACTTTTAAAGGGGAAAGTCTTATTCCTGTTCCTCAGAAATGTAATGGGAGGACTTAGTCCCTTTTGGTGATGTTTGGACTGGCTGGGAAAAACCTTAAGGAAAGCAGAAATGTTCATTTGAAAATACCCTACAAAGAGATTTTTGCTGGGCAGCAATTTACTTGATATTAACAGGTGATATGCTTAGTATACACAGTTACTGGCAAAAATTAAAGACTGATTCCATAGACTTGTGTGCAGGTCTGTCCCCTCACCTGTCAAGTACAGGTGCTTTTTCTATTTCTGTTTTAAAGTTTACTTTTTCTCAGAATTTTCATTAAGATTTTGTGAAAAAACTTGCCTTCCCTCAAAAAATTCCAAAAACCTGAATATTTATGAAAAATTAAACTGTATATTCTGAGCAATGACCATTTTTATGATGGCTACATATATTTCCTTAGGCTTTTCAGGTTATCATTGCAGCCAGAAAAGTATTTGATAAAATTAATGCAGAGGGAGCTTGCTTTTATGTATTTTCTTGTTAGTGCATTTAGTTTTTAGTCTGGTCCCACAGATTTTAATTCTCTCTTGCATAAGGCAGTCAAGATTCACCTTGCTTACATGATCTGGAGTTTCAACAACAGAGCCAGTCTTAGGTATTTCCCACAATCCTCAATTCCGGGTTAAAATCCTCAAATCAGCTTTTAATATTGCCCAAAATACAGGGGATAATATGTATAACATAATTTATTTCATACTTAAGGAAATGGATGTCTTTTTAGTTTATTTGTTTTTCAGTGTTAGTCATGGATACTTGCTTATTTGCACATATATACACAAATATCTACACTCTGAAGTAGGCAGATGTAAAGATCTGATTTGCATGCATATATCATATATTTATATGTATGAGGTATTCATGTCTAAAATAGAAAATCTGGCTTAAGGTATTTTTCCAGCCTGAGAAAAAAAAATATATTTATTTCTCAGACAATTAGCATAGAATCTTACAATGACTTTTGACTTAGATGTCATTGATTTGGCTTAGGCAGTATTTCATTAGAAGGTGTCAGTTAAGAAGGATACTTTACTCCCAAATTCTCCCTTGAAGATAATAAAATCCCTGGATGTCCAACTACAGGTGAATAACAGTACTTTTTCAGTCTATATGAAAATAGTCTTGTGTGTGTGTAAGATTAAATGTGTCCAGCTAAGTCTAAAGGGGAGAGAAGTAATCATAAGGGAATTTGGTAATGGAAGCAAAAATTTACGTGGCAAAGGATTGTGGAGGTGTTGTGAAATAATATCCAAGGTGTGGAGCAGAAGGCTGCTGACATTTGGATCAAGATGACTTTCAAGTGGAAAGTGTCCTTCTCCTACATACTGAAAGCTATATAGATATGATGATAAACCTTGCATGTGGCCAAATTTAAGGTTAAATGTCAAAGTGTAACCTCATATAAAAGATTAGACTTCAGCACATTTACAAAACATGGTTATAATCACTCAAAAATAAATACACCTATGGCACTTAAGAAATAAATATTTATTAGCACTATTTAGTAGGGAGAACATTGTATGCATTTGGGAAATAAGCTGTTTTTGTTGGAGAATGTACAGAGATATTAGGAAAGAAGAAAGAATGCTTGATGACTTATTCCCAAACAGCAGCTTGAAAAAATTCCTAAAGTTAGTTTACCTGATTCTGTTGTTGTTGTTAAACTGCAAGTTTATTTTAAGACATTTTCTTCTGAAGTTATTGAAGCACATCTTTGACCTTTACTCAAAACTAATGGATTTTTATCTTGTAGTTGCAGGTGTCTAAATGTGTTCTCTCTGTCTTTAATGAAATTTAGTTGTTGGTGGAAAGCTGGCTCTATTGACAGGCACATTGTTTCACTTCAGATTTGGATTTCTTAGTGTTTTCTTTCCAAGCGCACAGTAACTTAATTTGTACAAAATATAAATAGTAAGCCCAGTTGCACAAATTCAAAAACATGTATTTGCTGTCTATTATTAGTATGTTTCCTTTCTGTTAACACAGGAAATCTCACACAAACAAGTGCACTGATAACTGTGATAAACAAGTTGGTGTAGTCCTTATTTTTTTAGTGTTCACAGACTTGAGGACTGCAAAATATATCTCTATTAAAATTTAAAAAAAAAAAGTAGAAATGGCATGTTTTACTTAAATGACAATAAAAAATGCACTGCATCCCTGCATGTTCAGAACCAAGCTTGTAAAACAGTAAGTGGTGTCTTTTTTGGTACTGGAACTTGAGTTAACAAAACCAGGAGTCAGCTCCAAGCCTCAGTTTTTGGAACCAGACTGCAGATACTCATTAAGCAAAAAAACCTCGTGCAACGTACTGAGTTTGTACCGACTGACCATCAGCTGCCGAAGTTGGGATTTCCCTCACTCTCCCACACAATTTGTGGGTACTTTTAGTCACGCATTTGTTGCGACCCATTCCAAGAAGAAACCTATGAGAATTGCATTCCCAAGTGTAATGGCTATATGAAGTACACCTGCAAGCAATCCACACTTATGGCACACTTTGTACCTTGCCTCTTTTTGTCTATTGCCTCTAAGTTCAACTCCCCCCAAGGATAGTGTGAGAGACTTTCATTTTCTCATACTGTCTGGTGTTGGTTAATTATTATGTTCATATCAGCAGTTCTTTTTTTTAGCTGGAAGAATATTGATATAGATGAGATCAACTTCAATTCATGAGATGTTCCTTAGTTTTTGCCCTTATTTTGTATTCCCTACTATTTTCAAGTATTTAGAGTGTAATAAAAACTGTTATGGAAGTTTCTGTATATGCCAAGACTGAGAGTAATGCTGAAAGAAGCTTCGCCTCAGCCTTCCTGCCCCCTCCCTTAATTTCAGAAGGTATTTAACTACCGTTAAAGTAAGAGGAAGTATCATCAAATTTTAGATCCTTGTAGTGAGAAAATTAGGGATAGTATCAAGCAGATTATTAGTCTACCCTCAAGCAGAAAGTTCTGTGAAGCTCAGAATAAAAATATAGGTCAGACGGTGCAGCAAAGATAAGGGAAGTTAGCTAAACAGTTCAATTCATAGGAAATTTTTTAACCAACTTTGTTTTTACCAAAAGGTGGCAATTCATGAGAACAAACTACAAAGCAGTCTGCTTAGACACTTTCTTGATTCAAAATTTTTAAAGGATAAAATACTGAAACATCCCAAATTTACATTTTAGAGTAAAAACTTTTATGTTTTTGTTTTATTTTGTTTTGTTTTTTTTCTTAAATGAGAAGACTAAGCAAAATATCTTTACTAATATGAAAGGTTTTTGGTGTCTCAGGTCATGAAAACATTAATGAACCAACTTTTTTTTTTGGCCTGGATTAGGATAGGAACATTTCTTAAAACTGAAAAAAGGTCTGTGAGTTAGGTGTGCCAGTTTCTCTGCAAAAGCCAGTAAAAAATATACACCCCACTCTAAAAAGACCCCATTTTTATAGCTGGGACAAAATGAGATCATGTGTTAGGAAGTTTGTGAGCATCTTTCTAGATTTCAGAATTTGTGTATAAAATTTACAGGAAACAGCCTTTCTTAGGTGTACGTACCTAAAGCCCTTGAATTGGTTCTTATTGCATGTTCGCTAGAAACATATTGTTCCCTCTCACATGCATTTCAAACATTGCTTTAGAAATTCTCTTTGTTAATGTCAGCATTCTCTTTACTCTTTCTCCTGTCTCTCCTTTTCCAGTTACAATAACGAGATGCCTGGCTTAGCCGTGACAGTCCAAAAATGTTCGTTTATGCCACAGCATTTCAAAGATTTTCTTTGAATCACTATTTTATATTACAGTTTCAGAGAGGACATGAGATTTTCCCTGGATTTAAATCTTTAGTAGAGTTCCACAAACTTACGCACAGCAAAAAGTGAGACAGGGCCTTAGAACACTATAATATCACCCACTGTATAAGGTTACAGCAGAAATATGATGCAAGCTCTCTGAGTTTTAACTTTTTTTTTTTTTTTTAATGATCAATGCATATTATAAACATACATATGGATTATTTTAGGCTTATGTATTATCTCTTACATAGTCTAGTGAGGTCTGTGAATGGAACAAGGCTGATGCTTACCTGCTATGTAAAACATTGCGAAACACAGATACATCCGGGGACGGAGGTGAGCTATGCACATTGCAGAACCGCTGCAAGACTGTCCGCTTACAAGATACATGTCCTGAACTCACTGAACTTGAAGCTTAGACCGAGGGCAAAAATGGAAGATAGGCAGTAAGATAAAGGAAGATTTTTTTCTATTTTACATCTTAGAAGATGAGTCATAGAAAGATTAAATATCTTGCCCAAGGTTATAAGGACACTTACAGCTCTAACCTAAGCTGATCAACCCTCAGTTTATTATTTTACCCTTCTGTAATACACATTATTAACCTAGTATGAAAGAAGATATTTTTCCCACATTTGATAAAAAAAAAAAAATCCTTTCACTTTTTTTTTTTTTTTAATGTGGTTAACATGACCCCTTCAGAAACACCAGAAATCCGGATCTCATCAAATAAACTGGATCTGATAGAAGAAGCATCTGCTTACACAAAAGCCCTTGAAGCTGCCAAAAGCAGAATATAGGCAGAATATGGGCAGTTTCCTGGCTCTTACCAGTAAACTCTGTCTGAATGGAAAGATCTAGAAACTTGCTGTTATGAATCCCCATTACACCCATAGACCTTCTAGACAAGTTCAGTTGATATAATTATGCTGTGACCTTTGGCTGCTGGTGGAGAGTAACATGCTTAGTAAATGGAGCATTAAGCAAATGGAGCTGTGGGAGATAGCACGTGGTGAGTCCATGGAGATACCTGGGCCCATGATGCAGAGAAAGCTGTCTGGGGATCATGTGAGAAAAGACAGGATTTGTATGTTGTTTGGTGGAAGAAAGTCTTTCGGTGTATCATATATATGAAAATAGAAAAGATATACTGTATATATCTGTATAAAATATGGGGAGCGAGGAAATTGGACAAGAGAATCAGATGTAGGCTATATTAATTTTGATTTCTGTCACTTGTGCAAATGCCATATCAGTTTGCTTAATATGCTTATGCTAACAAAATATGACCAGGAAATAATGAAATAATTTTGGCAAAAAATGAAAAGATCACAGTCTTACTCCATAATTTTGGATCCCTATGCAATAACAAGCCAAATAGGTTTTACAGACTGTGGTAAGACATACATGCCTCAAATGGCAGTTCGTGTCAGTAACACAGTTGTGAAATGCTGTTGGATATGTGAACTTTTCACCTAAATTTAAAGCCTCTTTTCCAAGTTTTGTGTGCATTGTTTCCCTGTTCTTGAGACACTCCTCCTGGTGCCCTAGTTAGCTTGCCAGAGCTTGCAAAGAACGAGGATGTGGGAATAATGAATTATTCTATTCATTTATTATTCTTGATGAATAGTAAATTATTCTAATAACATTTACTATTCTATTCATTTATTACTGGAGAATAATTAGCCGGGAATGGCTTCTAAGAAGTTTTTCCAAAATTAGACTTTAATGGTTTTACTGTGTTTATCTTCACCTGTATGAAAATATCTTTGTAGATCTCCTCGCTTAACTGTTCCCATCTCCTCCCCCACTCAGACATGTATCTGTTTCCCAAAGCCACTGTATTGTTAAAAAAAATGTTAATCTCCTCTCCCAAAGACCAGCCTCTTCCTTCACAGAGCTGAACTCCCATTTCAGACAGATTCTGGTCAGATGCATCTTGTCTGTGCTAATGAGAAGCGTATGTGAGTGGGGGAAAGACCTGAATGAAGATCAAAGAATAGGTGTGTCTGTATGAGAATAGAGGTTATAGGTAAATGAAAGGAGGTGATTATGGAAAGATACATGTATGAGTACAGAAGAGATGCAATGTCTGCACAGGCAGTATATTCAGCTGAAATTTCAAAATTAATGGGATTACAGAAGGGCTTTCACTTTGCCTCCATGCAGAGGACTCGTTGCTGTCTTGACTTTGACGAGTGTTAACTTGCAGCTGCAGTGTTTGCTATTACTAGATTTCACTTAGCCTTTTGGATTCTAGACTTCCTTTTTTCATCTGTCCTGGTATTTCAAGTCCCTCAATTTGAAGAAAAATATGTACCCATGGTAAATCTCCAGATGGCATTTCTCCTGGTCAAGGCAGGATGAGCTGAAGTGTGTTTTGTTGTTTTGCTTTACAACTGTTTTGGAGGAGAGCTGGTTTCTGCATGCTGCTGCCTACCCAGATTGAATATTCCTCTACCTCTAAATCATTTGCATTTGTGACTGAATTGTATGTTCATCCAGAATCAGTTTCATCTTCCCTAGGTTCCTTTCCTTCCTTTTATGGAAAGAAGGAACTTGCCCTCTCTTCTTTGTAGAATGAATATAGATTCTATGAAAGATTTAACATATGCAGTTCACTGTGAATATCGCACCAAATAATAGATATGAAAACCTAATGTTACCTTACATCCAGACAGTCATCTTTTCCAAACTCTTTTCACTTCACAGTGTAATTATTATTAGTCTAAGTAGTATAAGTACTATACGTGAGGCTGACTGCCTAGTGCATGACCACTTGCTTATTTAAATTGTACCTATCTTGGGATGCCACTCACTTCCCAGCCTGTTTGGTCCAAGAATATCCATTACTCCTTTTAATTCTGTGTCTCAAAGGTACAACTTCAGTGTAAAATCTTGCAGCAGCTACAAATATCCTTCCTTGTGATCTTAAACTTTGGAGTCCAAGTGGGCTAAGCCCAGAAGAGCTACAGCACTAGCTTATACCTGCTCCTTCTAATCCCATATCCTGTCCCTGACAGGGACCAGTAGAAGGCACCCAGGGATACAGATGAGAAACTAGTCAAGGTATAAAATATTTCTTCTCCTGATCTGTCTTCCCAGATCATTGCATATAGTAGCTTAATCAAATATTGAAATATTACATTCATTATCCAAACATTCCTGTAGGTGCACTCTTAAGAACCTATACAGCTTTAAAAAACTTCCTCCAGGTCCTGCCCTAAGACAATAATGAAGTTTCATCTCCCTTGGCTTTGCCAGTATCTCCGTATTTTCTTAGCTTCCTCTCAAGAAGAATACTTTCTTCTTGTACTTCCGTGAAAGTATGTTCCTGATTCAGTCTGTCAGGAAACATCTGAGGAAAAAAATGCTCTTGCTGGATCTCAGGATGGCAGGAGTTTTCATGAATGTCAACAGGAGAAAAAAGATTCTTATAATAAAAGGAAATTTGCAGAATCATATTTGTGGCCAGGGTCTGGTCCTTGTCTTTTTAACAGTATTGAAGAAGCAATTTAGAATGAAAAATAGATAACTTAAAATCATAATGTTATTTTTCCTAGGCAAAAAACTGTTTTCCAAAGGGATCTCATATTCCCCACTTGAGAACACTGACTCATTCATTTATTGGAACTGTAGAGATAGCAAAATAAAAATATTAAGAATAAAATAAAAATCTCCTGGGATATGTACTTTTTCTGCAACGATTGGTTTAGGTATGATATCTGCCAAACATAGGATAGAATGTGTAGCATGAAACACAAGGAGGAGAACATTGTCTGCAGTGGCAGATCTTGTCAGTGGGAGAATTTCTCTGCCCCAGTACTTATATTACAAAACTTACTTATTTGCACGTACATCCTCTACATTTTTAGAGTTGCTTTAGGCTGTGAAGAGAAAAAAATATGTTAACAAGTCAAAGGTTGTAACGCTTCCGACCCTTTGTCTGGGCAGGTTCATAAAGATGGTGAGAGATGTGCAGATTTGATTTGTTTGGCATGTAAAATGGTCTTGAGATGATAAGTGAAAGGAATCCTTTATGCAGTCCTGTCGCTGTCAAGCAGAACCAGTTGGGGCAAGGTGTCTTTTTTTGACATTGCAAACGAAAAAAAAAAATAAAAGAGATTGAAAATAGATTGCACTTATCTAATATCACTAATGAAACCACAGTGATGTCAGTTCTGATCAAGCTGTAATCGGAGTTGCCGATTGTGTGATAACAGGCTTCCTTTTTACGTGTTTTCTGCATGTTTGCAGTGGAAAAGGCCATAAATGATTAACTGTGGGTGAGTGGAAATAGTGAAGAAAAAAATAACTTTGCTACAACAACAACAAATGAGAGAAGGAGAGGACTTCAGAGTGAATGCAGAGGGGAGGAGGGGGAGAAGAGTATTCTGAGTATTATTAAATACGTGAAAGAAGACTCATTTACTTTATAAGAAGTGGATCACTCACACAGACACATTCACAACTTTGTGGTCATTGAAATTTGCGTAAGTGCTATTAATCAGCTCCCCACAGATTATCATAGCTATTTCTTTGGAAACAACACTTTAATTTAAACTTAGTGCTAAAAGGGAAAGCAGTAAAAACATGACTCAAACAATAAGAAAAACCACAAGATTTCTTAAATCCCTTTGGATCAGATTCTGCTGCTTTTACTCACAGTAAGTGAGTAGAACCTTACTCAATAAAAGCTCCTTCCTGAAGACAGTGGGGTCAGGAGAAAAAGTGTTCAATGATGATAAACCAAACAAAATATCTTCCTCAAACCTACCTCACACTCTCAGGATTCTGTAAAAAGTTATTGCACAGTATCCTGTCTGCTGGGCACAGCATAAGGGATTACCCAAGGGAAGATTTACTTAGGGTGGATAAATCAGTCACAGCCCCTCTCATGAGCAGCAGCGGTATAGTTCATGCACTGTGTCACCCAACTCAATTGCAACTGCATTTCTGTGTCCCTGCTCCCACTCACAGCATGGCTGGATCTGTCTCTGTCATTTTGTTCAAGGTGGTAGATGGGTAGCAAATTATGAACCTGGAATTGAAACACAGCTTTCAGAAAATATACTCAAATATAGCAGAAGAAAGGATAAGCAGGATGTCTTTTTATAACTTACTGGTGAATGTTGTCAGTAAGGTAGTCAATAATTGATTCTGTCAGACTTTCTCTAGTTGGATGCCACTGCTGCTCAGGAAAAGAGAAAATCATCTCAGCAGGCTAGTTAAAAACATGCTTATCTGGCTAAACACTGGTCTTAGACACTTTAAAACAAAATACACTCATTACTTTATGTATTAAAAAAACCCAATAACCATTCCCTCTTCCAGTACAGGTAGGTTCTTGCAGACAAAAAGTGTTCTAAAGGAAGCAGGTAGGAAGTTGTTGATAGTAATGTATTGAACCATTCTGCTTTTTCTCCTCTAAATTTATGTTTGTTCTTCCTCCTTCTCATGGCAGGGATGGAGGTCAACACCTGTATAGAACAGACAGAATGTTACCCGTATTATTTTATAACAGAGTTACTTCTTTCACAGTTTGTGTGGAAGTCTTCAGGTGTGTTTCTGGATACATTTTGGGCAACTGAGAAGCTGAAGTAGTATTTGCCCAGAAGTAGATGAAAGGATAGTTTTTGATCTCTTATTATCACTATAAGTTATTTGGTTAACATTGTTATGCTACATTGTTTGGATAGCATTCCTTTAAATAGAGAAAAGATTTTATCCTTATGGCTCCAAGGCTGATTGATAATGATGATATCTAGCAAAATTTTCTGAATAAATTTAGGTATGTGTGAGCCATATCATCTGTGGGAGTGGATGGAGGGATGGATGGATGGATGGAGGGATGGAGGGATGGATGGATGTGAGATAACACTGGTTACAATCAAGGGGTAGATCTCTACCCAGTTTCCCCTGTGCTTTCGGTAGTTTAATTCAGCCTTGTTTATTGTATTTTTATATCCTCTAGAAGCCATCAGTTAGACAAGTTAACTGCAGTACATGGCTTCTTTTCAACAGGAGCAGATTTGTTCTTGTTATGCTGCACAGCTGAGTTTCAAAAAAAAAAATGGGCACTGAAATGTCCACACTCCCTTTGCTTCTCTGCAACTATTGAGGCAGCTGAGGTTCCTGTAAGTCAATGAGAGGGAGACAGTCATGGTCATATCCAGAATGAAAACACTTTTGTTGCAGATCATAATTAAGGAGAAGACATAGACTGTAATCTTTAGACTTTGAGAGGAATACATATGTGTGTATATGTATACACAATTATATATGTATATGTACACATATAAATGTTTTTTACATTAGTACATTTTTAATGTTCTTTTATGATCATTGTTTTAAAAGGGTAAGATTTCACAAAATGGAAAATTCTAGGTATTTCTTATTACATTCTGCACCAGAAGAGTGAGATAATTAAATTCATATTACTTACATACTCTTTTTTTTTCCCAAAAAAAGAAAATATAGTAATATTTTAAAGTGCTTAAGAACTGAGTAACAGTAAACTCTCCATTAAACATTTGAACATGATAATGGAACTCTGAAGTTGTTAAAAAAAAAACAATCTAGCTTAATTTGAAAGTCATCATTACATCTTTATAGACTTATTCGTATATTTAATATATATACAAGTAAAATGCTGGCATTATTTTTTTTTCTGATTTTAATGATGAGCAGTTTTCAACCAAGCCCACTCTGTATCTTGCTTTCTTTAATTACTAATGGTAATTATTATTGTTCTCCTGTATTTGGAGTGATAGTATTCAAATACACATAAGGACGAATGTGCCCATATGCTGTGCATGTACAGAATGGAAAGATTGACAGTTCTTGTCTTAGTTGTGGGATTCTTCATCTAAGGTCACCTCATCTCTGTTTTCTCTCTCAGTAGGGGATTTTGAGGTGTTATTAAGGAAAGGGCATTTATGTGGAAAAATTGTGTTGATTTCTCCTGTCATGTGAATGAGAAGATTTTAAGCCTTGCTGTATCCAATTTCCAGGTGACAAAAGCAGCTGTGGAGATGCACCGGTGTGATGAGGGAAAAGTGGCAAACAAATGATTAGCAAAAAAACTAGTTAAATGGATGCATAATTTGACCCCAGGCTAGGCTGGGAAGCACAAAATGAATTAAGTGGGAAATTTTGGATTAGGAAAAAATGGAAGCTTGGCACTTTCTCATGCTCCTCAGAATATGGAAAAGAATGTGTTTGCTGCTCTGAAGTTGCCCAGAGAAGGGAAAGATGTTGGTAGGGAGTTGGAGACCCTTGGGGACTTTGCAGCCACTGGGAGGCGGGAACAGCAGAAGCAATTCCTCTTGTTTCAAGGGGCTTTCCAGACAGGAATATCTAATTTGTGTTGGTCATAACTAGGACGCTAATTTGATAAGGCACAATATTTTATTGCTGGGACATAACAGGCCACTGGGCAGAGAAAGTTGAAAAGTGTCTTAGGAAGTGCCATGATTTGGGAAATCTATGGGGTTTTTTTGTGTTTGTGTTTGTTTTGTTTTGTGTTTGTGTTTGTGTTTGTTTTGTTTTGCTTTGTTTTGTTTTAAGACAGTTTTACCAATGAGTTTTTGATTTTGGTATTACTATTGAGGAATAGCTCAGAAGTTATAGCAAAAAGATTGTTTTCAATTTGTTAAACATTAATAACAGTACAGTATAATAAGCCGAGATAGAAGTATTCTTATCTATAAAAAAATCAGTCTTCAGTTTTAAAAAAATCCAGATTCTTTACTCAAAAATGTATGTTGTCATTGATTCATGTATTTGAGATTCTTTACTAAAATTTATAACACTTAATCTGTCATTAGCTAGTTTGTTAACTAGCAAACCTACCGTTTACTTCTTCTTGCTTGGTTGGTGTTGGTTTTTTTTTTTTCTGTATGTTGTGTTAGTAACTAGTGTTTTAAACCTAAGAAGGACATTCAGATACAGTTTTTAAGCAGAGTTTTTGTGTGTTTTTAAAATCCACATTTCCCTACTTTTCTGCCAGTTAGTCTTGCTAGCTTCTGGGTGTTTTTTGTGTTTTTTTTGTTTGTTTGTGTATTTTTTCTCTCTGTCTTTTTATTTGCATTTTTTAAAAATTTAATCAGAGCTTCTTTTATTCTTAATGTGTTATGATCCTTATTAAAACACATATTGAGGTAAATTAATATAGAGACTATCTGGGGCATCAATTTGGGCTGGGTCTTTCAAGACTGAAAACAATATTCTATTGTAAAATTCATTAACACTTTCAGAAAAAGTTATGTTGATAAAGCTTATGTTTACGATGATTTTGTGTTTCACTATGCTCTGCAAGGAAGAGGATTCTCTCTTCATTTAGATACCTCTTTGTAATCGTAATGGAGATTTGTTCTTGGAATATATGCTTCATATTTTATTTATAGCAAGTCCTAATAACAGCAGAACAATTCCCTCTGGGTTTCCATATTTCTGCCATTATGATTGAGCCAGATATGTTAATCTGTACAAAATCAAGTGGTTTGCCTGGGTTTTACAGAGGCTTTCCCCTATTGTTAGGTATTTAGAACACACAAAGTTGCATTTTTCAGTTTATACAAGAAAGTTTTTAACTAACTGATAGCTCAAGAAAACAAGTTTGTTTGGCGAAGTAATAATCTAGAGGATTTTCTGATTTTAGACTTCTTGTCAAGATGAAGAGAACATTTTCTCTGTAGTTCTAAAGATCAACCCTTTCAGAGACGCCTTTTCAGTGATTCTTTTGTTTCATTCTCACTGGAAAGCGTGTTGATTTATAAGCATCTTGAATCTGAAAAACTGACTGTTTTCATAAAATGTTTGTGTATTTGTAGTTTATTGTCATATTGACAGGGTTAAAGTATACATTGTTATGCTTGAGTTTTATAGGATGAACATTCTGTTCTTTTTGATTAGTTTTACTTTTACAGTAAGCTAATAAAATTTTACCTCATAAAACATCTACGGTGGAGACATATATTAATATCCTACTTTTATTGCCTTAGTCATGTGGCAACTGAAAGACGTGGCAAAGATCATCTAGTAAGTATTGGTGGAGTCAGTCTGCTGTTGTCAAAACAGTGTTCCTAGTGGTGTTAGTGAGATCAATTACAAAGCGGTGCTTTATCTCCTCCTTCTCTTGAGAGAAAAATGATTGAAATAAACCAGCAGATTTTAACAGATTTTGAAATAAAACAGTGAGTGAAAGTGATTGCTAAAAATGTTGAAAACCACTGACTGTCATTCAAAAACAACTTTGTTAAAAGGCTTTTACATATCTCATACATTTTTGGAAGCTAATAGAAGGGTTGTTTACTGTAGATAAAACCCACAAAGAGTAAGAATTAAGAAGCAGGCATGATTCTAAGCTTAGCTTAGTTTGTTAATTCTTGGTGAATATCAAGGAATCAGAAAGTTATTTCAGATTTGTATTATTGCAAGCTATCCACCCATTATACTGGTAAAAATAAATCAAGTGTGTCCTATCACTGCTGCCACTGTTCTTATAGGATAAATCAGGAGAACAGCAACAGGTATGGGCACTAGGTCATGGAGGTATGTGTTACACTTTGGTGCCTCTTACAGAAAGGAAAATAAGTTGCATCAACTTTAGGCTGAAAGATTTTGCATAAAACAAGGTAACGGAATTATCTAAATGCCTGATATTATTTTTAAAATGGTTAAAGGCATAAAGTAGAATATTAGTGCTAAAATTCATTTAAAGCTATGTTAGCAATACTAAGAAAATAACCTTTTTCCTTTGTGGTGCCCCTGAGAACAGTTTGCTACGTTGGCCACTGGCCTCTGCAACCTCAAGATGTGATCTGATGAAGCTGGGGCACCCAGTTTGAAGGATACTCCACAGCCAATGCGAAAAGTTTGATACTATGTATAGACAGCCCTACTGTAAATGTCCTGTGTGGTAGCATTATGCATATGCAGGCAACTCTACAGTGTATGTCCAGTGAAGCTGACCTGCATATAAGCAGAAACTCTACCTAGATGTGTAGGTAGTGTAAAATATCAGTCATCACCTTCCAGCTACTCAAGCTTTCCCTGTCAGAGAGAGGAGCTACAAGGACAATTTGTAACATCACATTTAGTTCCATTTTTGCTCGAATGGTATTAGCAATGATTCCACGTGAATCAGATTCTAATTCTCTTACTGTGCAAACCATTACAGTCTCAGCGTTTGCCACCCCATGATCCTTCCTGCACTTAGGAGACAGTCAGATAATGCAATCACAGCTGCATGGCAAGTGTCACATATTAGATAACTATTGCAGTCCCAGTGAGCGACATTGTGCCGTGAATATTGAGAGTCACACCATCCAACGGGGAAACACCTCTGACTTCAGTGAAACTGTGTCACCTTGTAACTGCTGAGAACCTAATTCTCCGGTTGTACAGGTCTTGACTATATATATGAAATAAAGGACATTCAGCTAGCATATAGAACAAGTATTTGCATCAGACCGCTGCATTTAAGTGCATGTGCAGAAAATAAACCAATTCTTTCTTTCTTTCTTTCTTTCTTTCTTTCTTTCTTTCTTTCTTTCTTTCTTTCTTTCTTTCTTTCTTTCTTTCTTTCTTTCTTTCTTTCTTTCTTTCTTTCTTTCTTTCTTTCTTTCTTTCTTTCTTTCTTTCTTTCTTTCTTCCTT